>NW_012115933.1:4139566-4142759 GCF_000951035.1 Colobus angolensis palliatus
AATCCCATATCCTCGTCCGACTCCTCCGACTCTTCCTTGGCTTCAACCTTAGCTGGGGCTGCAGCAGCAGCAGCAGGAGCAGCTGTGGTGGCAGTGGCCACAGGGGCAGCAGCCACAAAGGCAGATGGATCAGCCAAGAACGCCTTGACCTTTTCAGCAAGTGGGAAGGTGTAATCCGTCTCCACAGGCAAGGCCAGGACTCGTTTGTACCCGTTGATAATAGAATGGGGTACTGATGCAACAGTTGGGTAGCCAATCTGCAGACAGACACTGGCAACATTGCGGACACCCTCCAGGAAGCGAGAATGCAGAGTTTCCTCTGTGATGTCAAGCACTTCAGGATTGTAGATGCTGCCACTGTCGAACACCTGCTGGATGACCAGCCCAAAGGAGAAGGGGGAGATGTTGAGCATGTTCAGCAGCGTGGCTTCGCTGGCTCCCACTTTGTCTCCAGTCTTGATCAGCTGCACATCACTCAGGATTTCAATGGTGCCCCTGGAGATTTTAGTGGTGATACCTAAAGCCTGGAAAAAGGAGGTCTTCTCAGGCCCAAGTCCAGTGTTCTGGGCTGGGACAGTGACTTCACATGGAGCAATGGCACCAGCACGGGCAGCAGCTGGCACCTTATTGGCCAGCAACATGTCCCTGATATCAGTGAGGTCCTCCTTGGTGAACACAAAGCCCACATTCCCCCGGATATGAGGCAGCAGTTTCTCCAGAGCTGGGTTGTTTTCCAGGTGCCCTCGGATGGCCTTGCACATCATGGTGTTCTTGACCATCAGCACCACGGCCTTCCCTCGAAGGGACATGCGGATCTGCTGCATCTGCTTGGAGCCCACATTGTCTGCTCCCACGATGAAACATTTCGAATAATCATCCAATAGTTGGATGATCTTAAGGAAGTGGTTGGACTTCCAGGTCGCCCTGTCTTCCTTGGGTTCACGGCGGTGCGTCAGGGATTGCCACGCAGGGTTTAAAGACGATATCACTCCCACGAGGACGCCTGGCGAGAGAAGCCCCTTCCTTCTTAAATTATTTCAAACAATTGAAAAGGAGGGCCTCCTCTCTACCTCATTTTATGAAGCCAGCATCATCCTGATACCAAAACCTGGCAGAGACACAATAACAAAAGAAAATTTCAGGCCAATATCCCCGATGAACATTGATGCAAAAATCCTCAATAAAATACTGGCAAACCAAATCCAGCAGCACATCGAAAAACTTATCTACCATGATCAAGCTGGCTTCACTCCTGGGATGCAAGACTGGTTCAGTATACACAAATCAATAAACATAATCTATCACATAAACAGAACCAAAGACAAAAAACACATGATTGTCTCAATAGATGTAGAAAAGGTCTTTGATAAAATTCAACATTGCTTCATGTTAAAAACTTTCAATATACTAAGTATTGATGAAACATATCTCAAAATGATAAGAGCTATTTATGACAAACCCACTGCCAATATCATATTGAATGGGCAAAAGCTGGAAGCATTCCCTTTGAAAACTGGCACAAGACAAGGATACCCTCTCTAACCACTTCTATTTAACATAGTATTGGAAGTCCTGGCCAGGGCAATCAGGCAAATGAAAGAAATAAAGGGTAGTCAAATAGGGATAGAGAAAGTCTACTTGTCTCTTTTTGCAGACAACATAATCCTGTATTTAGAAAAACCCATCATCTCAGCCCCAAAACTCCTTAAGCTGATAAGCAACTTCAGCAAAGTCTCAGGATACAAAATCAGTGTGCAAAAATCACAAGCATTCCTTTATACCAGAGCCAAATCATGAATGAACTGCCATTCACAATTGCTACAAAGAGAATAAAACACCTAGGAATACAGCTAGCAAGTAATGTGAAGGACCTCTTCAAGAAGAACTACAAACCACTGCTCAAGGAAATAAGAGAGGACACAAACAAATGTAAAAAACATTCCATTCTCATGGATCGGAAGAATCAATATCATGAAAATAGCCATACTGCCCAAGGTAATTTATAGATTCAGTGCTATTCCCATCAAACTACCATTGACATTCTTCACAGAATTAGAAAAAACTACTTTGAATTTCATATGGAATCAAAGAAGACCTCATATAGCCAAGGAAATCCTAAGCAAAAAGAACTAAGCTAGAGGCGTCACACTACCTGACTTCAAACTATACTACAAGGCTACTGTAACCAAACAACATGGTACTGGTACCAAAACAGACATATAGACCAATGGAACAGAACAGAGACCTCAGAAATAACAATATACATCTACAACCATCTGATCTTTGACAAACCTGACAAAAACAAGTAATGGGGAAAGGATCTCCTATTCAATAAATGGTGCTGGGAAAACTGGCTAGCCATACAGAGAAAACTGAAACTGGACCCTTTCCTTATACCTTACACAAAAATGAACTCAAGGTGGCTTAAAAACTTAAATGTAAAACCCAAAACCATAAAAACCCTAGAAGAAAACCTAGGCAATACCATTCAGGACACAGGCACGGGCAAAGATCTCATGACAAAAATTCCAAAAGCATCGTAACAAAAGCCAAAATTGACAAATGGGATCTAATTAAACTGAAGAGCTTCTGCACAGCAAAAGAAACTATCATCAGAGTGAACATGCAACCTATAGAACGGGAGAAAATTTTTGCAATCTACTCAGCTGGTAAAGGTCTAATATCCAGAACCTAGAAGGAACTTAAACAAATGTGCAAACAAACAAGCAAACAACCCCATCAAAAAGTGGACAAAGGATATGAACAAACACTTCTTAAAAGAAGACATTTATGTGACCAACAAACATGTGAGAAAAGCTCACCATTCCTGATTATTAGAGAAATGCAAATCAAAACCACAATGAGATACCATCCCATGCCAATCAGAATGGTGATTATTAAAAAGTCAAGAAACAATAGATGCTGGAGAGGCTGTGGAGAAATAGGAACGCTTTTACACTGTTGGTGAGAATGTAAATTAGTTCAACCATTGTGGAAGACAGTGTGGGGATTCCTCAAGGATCTAGAACCAGAAATACCATTTGATCCAACAATCGCATTACTGGATATATACCCAAAGGAATATAAATCATCCTACTATAAAGACACATGCACACGTATGTTTATTGCAGCACTATTTACAATAGCAAAGACATGGAACCAACCCAAATGCCCATCAGTGATAGACTGGATA
>NW_012115933.1:4142809-4144309 GCF_000951035.1 Colobus angolensis palliatus
GTTGGTGAGAATGTAAATTAGTTCAACCATTGTGGAAGACAGTGTGGGGATTCCTCAAGGATCTAGAACCAGAAATACCATTTGATCCAACAATCACATTACTGGGTATATACCCAAAGGAATATAAATCATCCTACTATAAAGACACATGCACACGTATGTTTATTGCAGCACTATTTACAATAGCAAAGGCATGGAACCAACCCAAATGCCCATCAGTGATAGACTGGATAAAGAAAATTTAGTACATATATACCATGGACTACTATGCAGCCGTAAAAAAACAATGAACTATGGGAACACATGGAGACAGGGAGGGGGACAACACAAACCCGGGCCTGTCGTGGGGGTAGAGTGCAAAGGGAGGGAGAGCATTAGGACAGATAACTAATGCATGCTGAGCTTAGAATTTAGATGATGGGTTAATAGGTACAGCAAACTACCATGGCACACGTATGCCTATGTAATAAATCTGCACATTCTGTACATGTATCCTGGAACTTAAAGTAAAATTTTTTAAAAAGAGAGATTAATTAGAGCATATTTCTTTTCTAGGTTAGGAGGACACTAATGATATTGAGTAACTTAAAAGTACATGAGGAAAATGGATGAGTAAGCAGATTGTTTTAGACGTTTTAAGGGGTATCCTTAAAAAAAGAAAAGTGCGTTTGTAATTCTCAAGACAGTAGAGGACAAAACGAATAAACTAGAAAGGTTTTCAATTCCACAGAATCCAATAAAAAGAAACATATAACAAAGACAATTCTGGTGAATAAAACAATTTTTTTGGTGAAAAAAAAAAGAAGGCAATAGCAATAGAATTATTTCAATTATCTTGACAAATTTAACCAAATTAAACTCACACTTAAAACTTTAGAGACTATTAGGCCATTAGAGATATCATATCCTTGGCATATGTAGCTTATAAGACATTTAAATCCAGCTGCTTCATAAATGTGTGCATCAATCTAACAATAAAAACGATCAATAGCAATATAGGAGTTTGGAGCAAAACATTTGCAAGAATGATCATACAACTTGCACTCGTAATTACCAAACATATTATTTTCAAGAATTCATGAAAAAATACAAAAATTAAGGGAGATTATACAACCACAATATGAATTATATTTTTAAACAAAAAATATTGCTCTCAAATTCTACAGTGAGGCTGTTGATGGGGGTGTAAAATGGGAATGTTAAACCACTAGAGAAAGCAGTTTGGTGGTTCCTCAAGAAAACTAAAAATAGAATTACCACATGATCCAGCAATATTAATTTTAGTATTTCCAAAAATTCCTTTAAAAACTGCATATATCAATTTTTGGTACAGATTGAGTATTCCTAATCCAAAAATTCAAAATCTGAAATGCTCCAAATCTGAAACTTTTCGAGTACCAACATGACACTCAAAGGAAATGCTTACTGGGGCATTTTGGATTTTGAATTTTGGGATTAGGGATACAGAACCAGTAAGCATAATGCAAATACTCCAAAGTC
>NW_012115933.1:4144359-4158302 GCF_000951035.1 Colobus angolensis palliatus
TGACAAATTTAACCAAATTAAACTCACACTTAAAACTTTAGAGACTATTAGGCCATTAGAGATATCATATCCTTGGCATATGTAGCTTATAAGACATTTAAATCCAGCTGCTTCATAAATGTGTGCATCAATCTAACAATAAAAACGATCAATAGCAATATAGGAGTTTGGAGCAAAACATTTGCAAGAATGATCATACAACTTGCACTCGTAATTACCAAACATATTATTTTCAAGAATTCATGAAAAAATACAAAAATTAAGGGAGATTATACAACCACAATATGAATTATATTTTTAAACAAAAAATATTGCTCTCAAATTCTACAGTGAGGCTGTTGATGGGGGTGTAAAATGGGAATGTTAAACCACTATAGAAAGCAGTTTGGTGGTTCCTCAAGAAAACTAAAAATAGAATTACCACATGATCCAGCAATATTAATTTTAGTATTTCCAAAAATTCCTTTAAAAACTGCATATATCAATTTTTGGTACAGATTGAGTATTCCTAATCCAAAAATTCAAAATCTGAAATGCTCCAAATCTGAAACTTTTCGAGTACCAACATGACACTCAAAGGAAATGCTTACTGGGGCATTTTGGATTTTGAATTTTGGGATTAGGGATACAGAACCAGTAAGCATAATGCAAATACTCCAAAGTCCGAAAAAACTAGAAGTTCAAAACACTTCATGTCCCACATATTTTGCAAAAAGGATACTCAACCTGTATATCCAAAATAATTGAATTCAGGATCTCAGAGATATATGCACTCCCTACAGTCACTGCTGCATATTTGCAATAACCAAAATACAGAAACAACCTAAATGTCCATCGACATATGAACTGATAAAGAAAATGTGATATGTACATAACAGTGGAATATTATTCAGCCTCAAAAATCAAGGAAATCTGCCATATGTGACAACATGAGTAACCTGGAGGACATTATGCTAAGAGAAATAAGCCGGTTACAGAGGAACAGCTATTGCATGATTCCACATATATGAGACACATATCAAATAGTCAGTCTGACAGAAGCAGAGTAGAAAGATGGTTGCTAAAGGGAGGGAGAATTAGGAGTTGCTGTTCAATGGGTATAAAGTTCCAATTATGTAAGATGAATAAGTTCTAGAGATCAGCTGTACAGCATAGTGCCTGTATTAACAGAAACATGATGTGTGCTTAAAAATTTTAAAGGATAGATCTCGTGCTAAGTGTTCTTACCAAACACACACAAAATTTCTATAGTGAGAGGAAGCCTTGTTCTCTTTCTAGAGGCAATCAATGTTTATAACTTATGCATCCTTCCTTGCTTTTTAAATATGCATTCATATATACATTTACTTTTTAATACATAAATGGGATTTTTATTTATTTTTTACTATTTTCTGCATATGAAATATGTTTTGGATATTATAGTATGAAAGGCTCATCTTTTTTAAACTACTGAATTTTTACTTTGAATGGTAAGGTACATGCATTCAGTTTATACAATTATTCTTATATATTAATTTTTTTTTTTTTTTTTGTGATGGAGTCTCACTCCGTCGCCTAGGCTGGAGTGCAGTGGCACTGTATCAGTTTATTGTAACCTCTGTCTCCTGGGTTCAAGCCATTCTCATGCCTCAGCCTCTCTAGTAGCTGGGATTACAGGTGTGTGCCACCATGCCCAGCTAATTTTTTTTGTATGTTTTTAGTAGAGACGGGATTTCATCATGTTCGCCAGGCTGCTCCCAAACTCCTGACCTCAAGAGATCCGCCTGCCTTGGCCTCCCAAAGTGCTGGGATTACAGGCATGAGCCACCACACCTGGCTTACTTATTCTTTATAATATTGAATATATCCAATACAAACACAATAAAACGAATTAAATCTAGAGAGAGGTAAATATTGGAATTTGGGATAAGTGTATGGTGGAGGAAATGGGATCATTTAACGTCAAGTGTTAGCAAAGATAGGTATATAGATAGGTAAGTATGTAGAATGGTATAGATAATGATGATGATGATAATTAACAGATAACTAACACCATGTATATTTTATTTTTATTTATTTTTTCCTTTTTTTCTGTGTTTTCCTCTGATTCTCAGTTTCAGAGCATCTTAGATGAGATACTTTCTGCTCTAAGGAGTACATACCCTTATAAGAGATAGTCATGTTAACAAATACAATTGATTACATCATACAAATTTTACCACTCTGATTTAGAAAAAGCCACTGATTATAAAATATATCAATTGTTTACTGTGTTTTCTTAAATTATATTGCTCCAAAAAAGGCATTGTTTCAAGAAAATTCATGTCTTTCTCAAAAGTGTTTGAATTGTTCTAGAAATATAAGACACACAACAAATGCTACTTCGATGAATATGTCCATGAGCCCCTGTATAGCTCCATCAATGACTCATAAAATATTTGTTTTGACATACACTCTAGCCTCTAATTAGAGTATCAGACTGAGACTAAAATATAGAGAACTTGGGTAACAAAATATAGTACTAAATAAAGATCATGGTTTCTATAGTCCTAGGAATAGATAATTCATCAGAGAACAGAAGAAACCTAGTTATTGCACAGGACTAAAACTAATTTTCCTGACTCAGGCTATTGCCCTTCTTACTGTACTCAGCCGCCTCTTTCAAACTAACTGGGGATTGCTGGAAAATTATACATTCTTCATTTTACATCTATATATTCATTTCACTAACACATAAATTCTACATGATTTTTAGAAATATTTTTTGTCACTAAAACAGAATGACATATAACAAAGTCAGGAAATTTGGGACATAAATGTTTACATAATTATTTATTTCACTTTTTTAGTATTTATGGAAATATTATTTACATAAAAACTAACAAAATATGCTAACCTTATGAAACGTCCAGAGATGTCACTTATACCTGTGTTGAGATCTCCCTCTAATGTGAGTAAGGAATTCTACATGTTCATCTGTTTTAAGGGGAAAAGCCACCATGGAGGAGAGAATTGATGTTTCTGAGATAAATGGACAATGGGGAAAAAGTAGCCAGGGCCTCTAATCTGAAGTTACAAAGCCCCCAAAGAGTTATCTGATTCATGAATCTCTAAGCATCAGTGAAGAGGAGGACACACTATAATTAATCACCTTAACTTGATATTTTCATATTCTTACTCTCCTTAACTTGACATTTTTATTTTCTATTTCACAAGAAACTAGCATATGACCATCAACTGAGAAAGAAGGATGTAAGAGGCTAGCAGGAAATCTATTTTCAAACTCCTAAATGATTCTTGAGTTTAGTTCCAAACTACTTGGCCGAAAACCTCTCTGACAGTTTTAATATTAACCTAACGGCTTAAAAGGTAGTTCTTATCCTCCAGATTGCTTCAAGCATTATTCATGGGAGAATGCTTTCTTAACCCTGACACACTCAGATGGGACATCTCATTTGAGAAGCTGTTTGGAGTCTCTTGATTTAACTTTAACACTTATATGACTTGTATTGTAGTTCATAAAAGTGCACAATAAAATAAAAATTTTAATAATTTACCATTTAAGTAAAATGGATGTACAAGGAAGATCTCTGTTTATCCAGTGACTTCAGATACTTCCTCCTTCCTGTCAGTGTGATTTAGGGGATATTAGCACCTCCATTTAAGAAGTTCTCATTATCAGGTTCTCCTGAACTAATCACACCTCAGAACATTGGGCTCTTTCTCACCTCTTTAATGAGCTCCTGCTTCTCCCTAGGCTTGAAATTGTCATTTCCTCTATGAAATCTTCCTTTCTGTCCCTCAGGAAAGAAACTCTGGAGTTGTACTTTACTTTTGCTCTCACATCCTATTTTCAGTCAGGAAATCATATGGGCATTGCATTAATAATATATCTGCCAACCATCTATATTTTATACCTTCATTGCTATGACCTTGGCCTCCCGTACCATGTCTCCTGTAGATTACCATCATAATATTCTCTTAATTGGTCTCTCTGCTCTTACTTGTTTCTCCTCCAGTCCATTCTAATGCAACATATCTTATTCTTTTTAAGGCATTATTAGTCAGGCCATGTCCCTCTCTGCTACAATCACTGCAATGACTCCTCATTTTACTTCATATAAAGATTTAAATTCTAACAATATGAGGCCCCATGCTACCTGACCTCCTACTACTACCTGACTTCCACATTCTACTGTGTTCCCCTTATTATTCCGTACCAGACATCCTAGAAATTCTCTGGCCAAGGCAGGCTTGTGTTAATCTCTTTGTGAGGTACATGATGGGAGCATGGGAGAAGGGTAGTTTTATGACTTACACACATGCTGAAAGTCAAGGTGTTATTAGGCATAAGTGAAATTTATTTTTTAAACATGTGGCTCTTAAGCAGGTCTCTTGATGACATAGATAAGATAGTGGACATGTATAACATTTGTTTCAAGTTGGGATTTAGTGAAATTACTTACTAAGTGATCACGTGTTTTCACAACACATCCCAACTTGTCTTTAAATAACTGAGTAACTAATTTTATAAGATAATTAATTCAAGAATGTTACCATCCCTCCTGCTCTTTCTACCAAATTATAAAGACGATTCAATCTATTTTCAGGATAAGGGGCACTGCCTTAATATCCCGGGACACAAGGTTTGTATTATAATGAAGATTTAGAGAAAATGACAAGGAAAAAATGAACAAAAAAGAATCCCAGGAGTAGTTTGTAAATGCTTTTGAAAAGAACAACTGTGCTACATAGCCATTAGATCAAGAAGAAGATGGCACAAAACAAGCAAAAAGCATTTTGTGGGAGACTTATTTTTCCCTCATGGTGTTTGGGAAAATACAAGTAAAGGATGTTATTAATTTGAAATCTGCATTGGGTCTTCTTTTAATTGGAATACCTCTCTGGGACTAAACTACATGATTCATATTCTATTATAGTCAAATTTTGAAATTTAGATGTTATTATAGTTTCACCAATTTATAATGACTCTCCAATATACTTGAATATGTACAAAGGCATAAACTTGAAAGTGGGAAATGTGCTCAGTAACCCATGAACTGACAGGACACTCAGCTGGTGAGAAAGTCAAATGTCAGCACATTTCACCTCTGCTTCTACTTATTATCACATGCCCATGTAGCAGTGTGGTTGATGTAATTTGGGGATGGGAAATTCAGTAACTTGATGTATCACAAATATCTAAATATATTTTTCTCAAGAATGTAAAAAATGTATTTTACTTTTAATTATTTCAGCCTCCAACAACCAAATCAGACTAGTCAGAAAAGATATAGATTGCTTTATAATTGGCCAGGATTTGCTGAAGAGGCACATGGGACACTTAGAGGTATAGAATGGCTTCCCATGTAGATGGACTATATCTGAAAAGTTACAGAGAATTGTTGATATTTTCTCAATATTCTTTTAATTTTTATCGAAGCTACATATTTACATAATTTAAAAATTTGAATCATGATCTAAGCCACCATCAGTTCTCATCTGGATTAGTACAAAATGGCCTCTTAACAGATCTCTTTGTTTCTACCATTTTTCTCTGTCAATGCAGCCATCAGAGTGACCGTGTTAAAAATGTAGCCATTTCATGTCCCTCTTTGCTCTAAGCTCTCCACCTCACACAGAGTAAAGTCCACAGTGCTTTTTAATAACCTGAAGTATCCTGCACTGTGTTGCCTCTAGTTCCCTCTCTGATCTCACCTCTGACTCCTCCCTCCTTAGGCTTCTAGAGCCACACTGGCCACTTAGCATCCTCCCCTCAATGCTTTGTCCCACTTAAGCCTTTTCAAAGTCTGGTCACTGGATCAGTACTGTCAGAATCATCTTTGAACTTATTAGAAATGCAAAATCTCGAGCCCACCTGAGATCTACTGAATTAGTTACTTTGGGGATAGGGCCTGGAAATCTCTGTTTATCAAGCTCTCCAGATAACTGTGATGCAGGCTAAAGTTTCAAAATTGCCTTGTTTCCTCTACTTAAAATATTTTCCCTCAGTACCTTAGGTTGGGTTCTTTAGAAAACAGTGCTTGAGACAGGAGTTCTTACTAACTGATTTGCTGAGGAAGTGCTCATGGGTAAAATCTGTAAGGAAACAAGGGGGAAGGATAAAGAAAGGGAAGAAGCTAAGTCTTAGTGGAATCCCACAGGGAGCTCTGAAGCATGCGTGTTCCACCTGGAGATAAGAAATCCAGTTTTTGTACTCCAAAATCAGTCAGTCAACTATTGTGAGTTGCCCTGTGAGAAGAGAAGAAACTGTCAGACATTACAGAGGTGAGGTACTTTCTATCAGCCAAGGGTGAGTTCCGGAGGAGCATGCAGCTATGATTTCTTAGCAGTCAACACTCGAAGCTGGTGAAAGTTGGCTGCACCAACCTGTTAAGCTGGGTCTGAGAAGGGCACCAATAGGTAGTACTATATCCAGATGCATCCCTGACTCTCTCTTACTTGGATTCTTCTTAATTACTCGTAAAATAATGGTTACCTTTAAGCAGTGATAATTCTTTCTGACCAAGAAACAAGAATCAAGGCTGAAATATAGTGGAGCACACATGTTTACCTCTGCTCTCTCCAGAAACCATATTCGAAAGAGAATAGCGGGACATTGACTTTTCTTTAGGTCAAATATCATTGTGTTAGTGAGGCCATCTGTTACCACCCTATCTAAAACAGCAACACCCTGTTCTCCTCCTAATACATTTTTTTTAGGTCAGGCTTATTGATGAATAAAATTCATATGGTAAAATTTACTGATTTTCTAAGGGTACAGTTCTATAAGGTTTTACAAATGTACAATTGTGTAAATTATTAATAAAGTCAAAAAATGTAGGTTACTTTGCCACAAGATATTCTCTTTTGCCCATTTTCAACCAGATCTCTTCTTATCTCTAGCCTGTGGTAGCAATTGATCTTTTTTCTGTTCTATCATTTTGCCTTTTCCAGAATGTTATATAAATGGAATCATGCAGTATGTAGCCCCTTGAGTCTAGCTCTTTTCACTCAGCATAATACATTTGAGATTTGCCCATGTTATTGCATCTGTCCAGACTCCATTCCCTTTTATTGGTTAGTATTTCATTGCATGGATATACCATACTCTGTTTATCATCCACCAGTTGAAATGTATTAGGTTCCTCCCACCCCCTAGTTTTGGCAATTATGAATAAAGCTGCTATAAACATTTGCCTACAGGAGTTTGCATAAATTTAAATTTTCATGTTTTTCGTGTGTATATGATTGTTGCATCATATGGTGCTATGAATTGAATGTTTGCATTCCCCCAAAATTCGTAAGTTGAAGCCTGAATCCTCAATGTGACACTATTGGGATGTGGGGCCTTTGTAAGGTAATTAGGTCATGAGGGTAGAATCTTCAGGAATGGATTACCGCCCATTAAGAAGAGACATGAAAGAAATAGTCTCTTTCTGCTCCCCACCATGCGAGGACACAGTAAGAAAATGCCCAAGAGGAAACCATGAAGTGGGCCGACACCAGACACTGGATCTGCCAGTGCCTGGATCTTGGACTTCCCAGCCTCTAGAACTATGAGAAATTAATTCTACTGTTTAAGCCTCTCCGTTTATAGTATCCTTTTATTGCAGCCTGAGCCGACTAAGATATAGGATAAGAAACTGCTCAACAGTTTTCCAAAGAACCCGTACTATTTGGTCGTCCAAACCAGGAATGTAAGAGAGTTCCAGCTGCTATGCATTCTCACTAACACTTGGTATTGTGAGGTTATTTTTTTTTCCAGCCATTCTAACAGGTGTGTGGTAATATTGGTGAGGTCCTTCCCCACATGACTAATGATGTTGAGCAACTTTTTGTGTAGTACTTTCCCACCTATATATCTTCTTTAGTAAAGTATTTGGTTAAATTTTTCCCATTTTTGGAATTTAAAATTTTAATTTTGAGCCATAGAAAAGTTGCAAAAATAGTAGTTTTCTGCTATCTTTGATCTCACTTCTATTAACATCTTTCATAATCATAATAATATAATTATCTAGAACAAGAAATCGTCATTGGTACAGGATCATTAACTAAGCTATAGTCCTTATTTGAACTTTTCTAATCTTCCTATTGGAAGGTTGTTTATCTGTTCCAGAATTCTATTTTGGATTCCACACTGCATTTAATTTTTTTCCTCTTTAGTATTTTTCAGTATGTAATAGCTCCTCATTCTTTCCTTGTTTTTCATAATTTTCATAGTTTTAAATAACACTTCAGTTATTCTGCAGAAGGTCCCTCAATTTAAGAAAAAAAGTTTTCCCATAATTCAAATGAGGTTATGCATTTGTTAAAGAATGTCTCATTTTTAATTAGTTGTTTGTTTCTTTAAATTACTGAGGTTTGGGGGTCTTTTATTGAGAAATTTTGCAAATATTTCTCCCAGTTTGTTGCTTTTTTTAAAATTTTTTTTAGTGTCTTCAAAATGCTGAAGTTTTAAATTTTTGTTAAATACAATTTATCCTTTCTTTTCTTTCATAGGTCATTCTTTTTGTATCTTATCTAAATAATCTTTGCCTGACTCAAGATCACAAAGATTTTCTCCTATATTTTCTCCAGAAGTTTTATGCTTTGGGGTTTACATTTAGATTTTTGGCTCCACAGTCCATTTTTGCTTCATGTTTGTCTAGTGTATGTATCAAAATTTATTTTAACACATTCCAAAATTGATATTACATATATATTCTTTTTAGAATTCAAGAGGAAAGATTTTAAGGACCCCCAGAAATAGAAAAAAAAACTCAATAAGAATAATGAATTTAACACTTACTCCTGGACAAGACAATCATCAAACCCCACTCCTTCTCTGTTCCTGCTGTAGGCCATGGGGCCATAGCCATATCCAGTTCTTATGGATCAAAGCTTGCCAGCAACCACACAAAAGGAATATGTGTGTGTGTGTGTGTGTGTGTGTGTGGCAAGAGGGGGATTTTTCTACTGCATAAACATCAATTTTTAGCAATGATTTTTGCTATTATTTGGCAATTGTAAAATCAAAACTTTTGTATGTATGAATTGGAAGAAAAAAAACTTTAGATACTATCTATACCAATGTACTCACATTATAGAAAAGTAAATGGAGTCTAGGTGATGTGAAGTGACTTGCCCAGACCATGCAGCTGGTTAATGTGTGGGTTATACCGTTTTGTTTTGTTTTGTTTTTGTTTTTGAGTGATAGCAAGGTTTATTGTGAAGAGTAAAAGAACAAGGTTCCACAGCGTGGAAGGGGACCTGAGCAGGTTGCCCGGGTTGTATCTTTAATATATGCCAATCAATTCATAAATCTGTGCACTTCCTATCATACCACAGAATACCAGTACCAACAGAAAGCAAGTATCAGCAAAGGCAATTATTTTCTTCTTCCTGATATGTAAGCATAATTAACAAAAATAAATTAAAATCCTGAAGTACAAAACAGTTCGATGTCTTTTCTGGCTGGAACCCTGAAGGGTGCTGAAGAAAAGAAAAAGAAGGTTTCTGTTGTGCCAGAAACTTTCAAGAAAGAGCAAAAGAATTTCACAGAGCTGAAAATCAAAATGCCTAAGAAAAAAAATATGCTTCAAAAGGCAAGGAGGAAGCTTATCTATGAAAAAGCTAAGCACTATCACAAGGACTATAGGCAGATGCCCATAACTGAGATTCAAATGGCTAGGCTGGCAAGAAAAGCTGGCAACTGCTATGTACTGACAGAACCCAAATTGGCATTTGTCATCAGGGTCAGAGGTATCAATGGTGTGAGTCCAAAAGGTGTTGCAACTCTTTTGCCTTTGCCAGATTTTCAATAGAAACTTTGTTATGCTCAAGGCCTCAATGAAGATGCTGAGGCTTTAGAACCACATATTGCATGGGGGTACCGGAGCCTGAAGTCAGAAAATAAACTGATATATAAACATGGTTACGGCAAAATCAGTAAGAAGCGAATTGCCTTGATAGATAACACTTTGATTTCTTGATCTCTTGATAAATCTGGTATCATCTGCATAGAGGATCTGATTCATGAGATTTCTACAGCTGGAAAACATTTCAAAGAAGCAAGTAACTTCTTATGCCCTTCAAGTTATCTTTTCCACAGAATAAAGAAAAAGGCCACCCATTTGTAGGTGAAAATGCTAGCAACAGGGAAGGCTAGATCAATAGGCTTATTAGAAAGATGAACTAAGGTATCTACCATGATTATTGTTGTAATCTGGTCAGTTAACAGACAGTGACTGCTTTCAAATTGAAAAAAATATGTATCAGCTTGAAAAAAATATCCACATGCAGATTGTGCATGCAGATTGGGTGATACTAACTTAATTATTGAGGTTGATCTGGCTTAAGAGGTTTCCAGGCCTGAAAGTATTATGACAAACTCAACTTTTTCTCATATGTGACAACTGAAGCTTGAAAAGTATAAGATCATCTAGGGAGAGTGCTGTTATCTTTGGAGTTAACAATACTCCATTGATCAACATCAAATTTATTCCAAAGTAGCTTTCATTTGATTCAGTCTACTAGTAGAGAGAGTCATTTTTGTTGCTTAAAAAATTATTTGATATGACTTGGAAACTGCTATGATTTTTAAAGCTGTTTCCTTTTCTTCCTTTATTTCCAGCCCCTCCTTTCTGACACTACCTTTAGAGGAGCTTTCTGAAGCTTCCAGAACTTCTTGCAAAGAATGAGGTACCGGATATATGTTCAATAGTACCAACTAGTTCACTCAGGTGAAGGGAAGCTGTGCACTTAGCATCCTTAATTCCTGTTTTCTCTCTGTACAGCCATAGCTTTCCCCTTTCTTCATCATTTCCCTGATGCATTCTCTCCTCTTCACTAATGAGCTCTTCTTCTCCTTCCCTCCTCTCTGTCTTCTTCCTTCTTATGCTCAATGACAAAAATTCATATTTCTGGACCATTGCAGAATGAACAAATAATGCAGTCAAGGGAATACATGGAAAGTAGGAGATGTATTCCTGGTATTTACTTTCTTTTAAATATCTTTGATATAATAATTATTATGTAGGCAGATTTACTATTTCTTCTGAATTTTTAAAGAATTTTTAAAGCTTCATATTTATTGACTTCTTAAATTATAATTGTCTAGTCCTATCTCACCTAACTTCAGGTATCTAATCTCTAGCGACTGCCCTAAGTGTTTCTGAGACACCTGTTGAAGGCCTCCATGTTTCTTACTCTGTCGAGGCTCAGCCGGGCTTCGAATCACTGATCTGTCTTGTTCCCGGGAGCATATTTGGCATCACCAAGATCCCCTCCTTCAGCAGGCTATTTTTTCTTTGTTTGTTTTGTTTTAATTTAGCTTAAATCTTAGGTGGTTTTTTTGGTTGTTGTTTTGTTTTGTTTTTACAAAATTACAAAGCAGAACTCCATGAAGGGAAGAGAGTGGTGGGGCTATGGGATTAGGGGATGGTGAAGAGGAGGAAGAGAAAGGCCCAGAAAAGAAGCCACTCACACACTGGGGACCAAGCAGAGACTGAACACCAGCCCAGCAGGGACTGCATGTCCTGTTTTCATAGAGCCAGGCCAAAAGGCCTCAGAGAAGGATCTCAGTCCTCTAGAGACTGTAGCCATTTGACAGAGCAGCTGCAGGCTGTGGCTTCTAGCAAAGCCCCAAGAAGCAGGCTTGCCTCCTCTCTTCATCTCCCCTTCTCCAGGCCAGAGAGCAGGCAGCCTGAGGCAGGGGTTGCGGGATGCCCATCCAGCAACTTCAGGATGCTCTAGTGCTCCTTCAGAGTCTTCCAGGCCTGGTCTTTACTGGTGCGCATCCACTTCTTCTGTAGGCGGCCGTAATCCCGTGGAAGTCCTCCTTGTCCTCAGTGCCTGCCTGTGGATCCCCAGCCTCAGCTTCCGCTTTGAGGGCCTCAGCAGGTCGGGCTTCTAGATGCGGTTACGGGCGCTCCGCGACAACTAAGTTCCACCTGGCGTTTGCACAGCCGGCTCACCGGGATCTCATGCTTTGAGCCCGCTTTCTAACGGTCTGATTTCAGACTCCAGTAGGCCCTGGGGTATCAGCCCCTCCCTGACGCAGGTCTCCGGGGACATTTATGAGGACACTGAAGGGCTTGTTCTAACTGCTGAGATAGGTGAGGTGCCTTCAGCCCGGGAGGCTTACCCAGCAGGGTCACTAACAGGAAAGTCCTCTGCAGGGAAACAATGTTTTCCCAGGGGAAAATAGACAAATGGAAATAACATACCAGTTTTATTTGTGGCTGGAGATTTGTCTATGTTTAATCACTGTCATTATTCTATAAGAGTATTCCATTGTGAGAACACACCAAAACTGATGTATCAATTTTATTGTTTTTGCTTCTTTTTTTGTAGAGATGGGGTCTCACTATCTTGCCCAAGCTGGTCTCCAATTTATAGCCTCAAGTGATCCTCCCACCATGGCTTCCCAAAGTGTTTGGGTTACAGGCCTGAGCCATGGGGCCAGGCTTCCATTTTATTGTTGATAACATTTGGTTTATTTCCACGCCCGGCTAATTTTTTGTATTTTGAGTAGAGACAGGGCTCTGTTAGGGTATTTCTATGTTCCCTGATGGCTAATGAGGTTGAACATCTTTCTCTGTTTATCAGAGATTTGAATTTCTTCTCTTGCGAAGTACCTATTCAAGTCTTTTGCCCATTTCTAAATTTGATTGTCTATATATTTAAAATCAGTTTGTAGAAATTCTTGATATATTACAATCCCTTTCAAGTTCCTAATTTTAATATAATTCAATTTACCACCTTTTCCTTCAGGATCATGCTTTGTGTGCTCTGTTTAAGAAATCTTTGCTTACTCTAAGGTCTTGAAAATATTGTATTTTCCTCTAGAAGCTTTATTGTTTTGCCCTTTACATTAAGATCTGCACTTCACCTGAATTATTGTTATAGTGTACAAAACAGGATATAAGATATACATAATGTATGTAATCTCCAGTTGTTTTATTGTAAACCCCAAAGTTTTCCCTATATGGCACTGTCATTTTATCAAATCAGATGACCATACATGTATGACTGCGTTTCTAGACTTTCTAGTTTATTTCATTAGCATATTTTTCTATCCTTGTATAAATCTTTCACTGTCTTAAGTACTATAATTTTATAATTCTTGATATTTAATAGTGTAAATCCTCCAATATTAAATACTTTTGAAAATATTTTCTTCACTGTTTTTTGCCACTAGCAATTCTTTATAAAATTTAGATTCAACTTATAACTTTTTACAAAAAAGGATTTTAACTGGGGTTGTATTAACTGTACAATTCAATTTGGGTAAAATTGATATCAACAATACTAAGTCTTCAATTATGAACATCTATAGTTCTCTTCACATTTTGATTGTTTTAATGTTTTATAATAATATTTAATACACAGGTTTGACACAATTTTGCTAGATTTATTTCAAGGTATTTCATGTTTTTGATGCTACTGTAAATATGTTTTTAATTTTTAAAAATGTTTATTCTTTAACTTTTGATTATGGAAAATTTAACAGATGTACAAAGTAGAGAAAAATAATACAATGAATCCCAACTGACTTATCAGCTACCTTCAGCAGTCATCAACTCATGGCTAATTTTGTTTAATCTATACCTCAGACTTCCCCCCTGCACTTAATTATTTTGAAGCAAATCTAAAATACATATTTTCTTTTATAAATATTTCACCGTACATCTCCAAAAGGACTTCTTAAAACAACACAACTATACTTTTAAAATATTATTACTAAAATATTTTTAACATTTAATATCATCAAATAACCAATTATTGTTCAAAATTTTTAAACTACCTCATGCTTTTCTCTCCCATAGTTTTGTGCTTAAGATCCAAATAAGAGTCACATGTTGCCTTTTGTTGCCATTTTTTAAATTTAATCCATTGATGCCTTTTCCTCTTTATGTTTTTTTCTAATTTTTAAACTAAAAACATTATACAGTAAAACTGACTTTAAAAAGTTTGATGTA
>NW_012115933.1:4158502-4158843 GCF_000951035.1 Colobus angolensis palliatus
ATATATTCATGTTCATGTTACTACCACCACAATCAGGATGCCTTTAGTTTCATCACCAGAAAGATCTCTCTTATGCTATCCCAGTCATACTTCTTTTCCTACTCCCTGGCAATCACTAATCTGTTTTCTATCACTGTCGTGTTCTCTTTCTTAGAATGTCATATAAATAGAATCTTAGAGATTCATCAGTTGATTGTGTTTATCAATTGTGCATTCTCTTTCATTGCTAAGTGAGATTCCATTGCACCCTCATTACCCTCTTCCCTATGCACTCTCCATCAAATCATGTTTATAACCGGTGAAAAATAACTCAATCGCCTTTTACCTTTTTTTCTTTCCCC
>NW_012115933.1:4159344-4287334 GCF_000951035.1 Colobus angolensis palliatus
AAAAAAAAAAAAAAAAAAAACTAGAAAACATGCTAAGTTTTTTGTGGAATGGTGCCTGCTACTGCCCCAAATAAACAAGGTCTTTTTCTCTACAGCTAAATCCTCTGCCCACCGCCCCTCCACCACCCTGCAAACTACGCTAGCTTCTAAAAACGTCCAATTTTGATTACCACATAAATATTGAATATTCCACTGTGGTCTGAGAGAGTACTTGATATAATTTCAGTTTTCTTACATTTACTGAGACTTGTTTTGTGGCCTATCATATGGTTATCTTGAAGAATGTTCCATGTGCTGATGAATAGAGTGTATATTCTTCAGTTGTTGGGTAGAATGTTCTGTAAATATCTGTTAAATACATTTGTCATAGGGTATAGTTTAGGTCCATTGTTTCTTTGCTGACTTTCTGTTTTGATGACTTGTCTAGTGCTGTCATTGGAGTATTAAAGTTCCCCATTGTTATTGTGTTGCCACCTCATTTCTTAGGTTTAGTCGTAATTGTTTTATAAATTTGGGATCTCCAGTGCAAGGTGTGTATATATTTAGAATTGTGATACTGTGCTTTTGGAATGGGGCTTTTATCGTTATATAATGTCTCTCTTTGTCTTTTTTAACTGCTGTTGCTTTAAAGTTTGTTTTGTATGATATAAGAATCCTACTCCTGCTTGCTTTTGGTGTCCAT
Organism: Colobus angolensis palliatus; assembly: GCF_000951035.1. Taxonomy (NCBI): domain Eukaryota; kingdom Metazoa; phylum Chordata; class Mammalia; order Primates; family Cercopithecidae; genus Colobus; species Colobus angolensis. The sequence continues at coordinate 4,160,027 of NW_012115933.1, forward strand.
TTGCATGGAATATCTTTTTCCACTGCTTTACCTTAAGTTTTTGTGAGACTTTATGTGTTAGGTGAGTCCCCTGAAGAGAGGAGAAATTTGGTTGTTGAGTTCTTACCCATTCTGCCATTCTGTATCTTTTAAGTGGAGCATTCAGGCTATTTACATTCAATGTTATGAATGTAAATGAATACCTTGTTTTTTTATTCATTGTGTTATTATTATACAGGTCCTGTGAGATTTATGCTTTAAGGAGGTTCTATTTTGGTGTACTCAAAGGATTTGTTTCAAGATTTAGAGCTGCTTTTAGTAGTTCTTGTAGTGCTGGCTTGGTAGTGACAAATTCTCTCAGCATTTGTCTGGAAAAGACTATATCTTCCCTTCATTTAGGAAGCTTAGTTTTGCTGGATACAAAATTCTTAGGTGATAACTGTTTTGTTTAAGGAGGCTAAAAATAGGTCTCCAATCCTTTCTAGCTTGTAAGATTTCTGCCGAGAAACCTGCTGTTAATCTAGTAGGTTTTCCTTTATAGGTTATGTGATGCTTTTGCCTCACAGCTCTTATTTCCTTTGTCTTGACTTTAGATAACTTGATGACTATGTGCCTAGGCAATAGGTACCTGGCCAGGTTTCCTTTTCTTGACTGCAATTCTTCATTGTGCTTTTAGCGTTCCATTGTCTTCAATCAGATACTTTTTATGCTTTTTCCAGATCTAAGTTATTTAGTCCACCATTATCAGAGACTTCCAATTTATTATTTAAATATCAACATGAGTAATTCTTCTGAATTTTTATCCCATCATATTTGCCTTCTTTGAAGGATCATTTGAAACCACTGAAGTAACGTTTAAGCCATGTTAACATTCCGGAGCTCTTTAAAAAGATGTATCTAAGGATGTATCTAATCTCAGTACTCTACTATTTTAGTGCCAAGGTTTACCAAAGAAAACATGGACTTCTTCATAGCCTTAACTATAATTTTGCAAGTTATTATTTACCTTCCCTAGCTGCATTCATAATAACCTATACACATATTTTATTTCTCTATCTATATGTTTAATTTGTATTTGTGTTACTGGTGGAGGGTGTCCAGGTTCTTGGCATTTTGAACAAAGAATTGGACAAAATGCACAAAGAACAGAAAGAATGAAGCAGCAAAGGCAGAGATTTATTGAAAACAAAAGTATACTCCACAGGGTGGGAGCAGGCCTGAACGAGCGGCTCAAAATCCTGGTTACAGAATTTTCTGGGATTTAAATATCCTCTAGAGGTTTCCTATTGGTTACTTGGTGTAAGCCCTGTGTAATTGGAGAGGATGAAATGAAGTTACAAACATATTTACTTGGTGTACACCCTATGCAAATGAAGAGGATGTTTCCTAACATAGCTGAAGTACAGTTACCAAGTTATTTTCTTGCTGTGTAGAGATGGGGTTTTTTTTCCATTTGATTTAGTTCTAGGAAGTCCTTAGGTTCCCTGCCTCTGGACCCAATTTTGCTACCTCATTTGTATAATAATTTCAGACGTTCATAAGCATGTGTTAACTACAAATTTAGCAACCTCAAAACTAGCTGAACTTGCCTTTCAACTCCTGTTTTGCTTAATGCAGAAAACTTAATTCTCCAATTCAGCAAATTATGCACTGTTTTTGTTAGTCTTTATGTGGTAAATTCATACTCAATTCTAGACTTTCTTCTTAGCATCTTAGTCTCCCCAGGGACTAGAAATGTCCCAAGAAGTTATGCATTGTTCAGGAAATGGAACGAAGAAAAGTTTATCTTCCCGTTTCATATATCCTTGCATGCAATTTTTTAAGGATTTATTTTTTAGACTAATTTGAGATTCACAGCAAAATTGTGAGGAAGGTACAAAGATTTCCCATATATTTCCTGCCCCTGCACATACATGGCCTTCCTCATTAACAACATCCTTCAGCAGAGTAGGTGGTAACATAGTGGTGAGATATGAGGGAGGGGAAGCGTTCTATAGTCCCATTGTTAGGTCTTAGGCTTTTAGTGTGCCTGTGCCTCTGGACTGTGAACTTCAGAAGTGCTTCTCAGTTCCACTTTGAAGAGATTGCTAGAGTAGGCAGGAGTTGGGTATGATCTTTTCTTCAGATTCATTAGGCTTTGATAAAACCCTGCAGGTTAGGCTCTGGTTAACTAGTTTCTTCTGAGGATAGGCCTTGTTAAGAGCAGAGTGTTGTCACCTACTTCAAAATGGTTTCTATTCTCTCTCTGCTAGAGCACAAGAGAATTTTTCTCTAATATTTACTGTGAGAACCTGATCAAGCTCCTGAAGGTAAAACTTATAAAAGTGTGTTAAGTGTCAAAAAGACTGACAAGAGGAATTACTGATTTTTCAGTCTACTGAACTTTTATTTGTTGTTTGGACTGAGTGGTGACTTCTAATCTTCTTATGTGATAAATCGGAAACAGGAAGTCTGCATGCAATTTTGAGAGAGGTTTTAGTGTACATGTCCTGGTGATGCCCATTGTCTTGCCACATTCCGTGCTTCCTATTATATGTGTTGCATTTATTGACAGTATCCTTTCATTCCAAATCTTATTTCTCTTTCCATCTTCTAGTACTCTCTTGAATATATCTACACATCTCATATATAAGAAGAAATTCTTGGATCTTATAGGCACGAAGCTACAGTGCATAATATTTTATGAGTCCAGCCTCAGATCTAGTTACCTAGGAATATAACTCAACCATTGCTGCTCTTAACACACAATAGGCTGAAAAGGCAACTTTCCTCTTCTCAAGCTATACACTCTGGGAAGTGAGGCACAGCCCCTCAACAGTTTCTATGATCTCCCTACATCTGGGACTTTGCCTGAAATGATCACAAGGCAGCAATATTGCATTGGCATCCAGGCTCTCTTTCTTTTTCTTTTCTCCCCAAACTCCTTTATAAAACTTGAAAAGTGTTTTTACTCTTCATTTAGCATAGAGGAACATTAGCTTTCATATCATCAAGTATTTCTCAAAACTCTATTTTTTATAATATATGTAAGCCCATGTACTTTTGAAAAAAACTTTCTTAAAAAGTTATCTACTGCAATTGAAAATGTTAAAGATTATTGTTTTTGATATAAGTTATGTAAATTCTATTTTGAAACTCAACAGGCTTCCTAGATTGATTAATAATCTGCCATTGCCCCTGAGATGATAAATGACACTGATTTAATGACTGGAGGGCCTAAGGTCAATGAGAATATAGATGGAAAAGCTACATATTTTAGTTTTAAAAATGAAAGAACATACACAGTTAAAAAAATAAGAATTGGATTTCATTAGGAATGATATAGATCTTTAAACACACAGCACCATGGTTCTTTATAGATTGTCTTGGATAATGTCAATGATTTCATGGTAAACTTGATCATAGACATCTAATCCAAACAAAAAGTCTATATGATTGTAGTAAGAAATAGTTTTATAGTAAATGTGGTTTGTGATTTCAGAATGTAAAATTTTAACGTCTTCAGGGTCAGCCAACAAGTCACTTTCACCATTCCAAATTGCAGTTGCCACATTCATGTTTGTCACGTTGTAGAATGGAGACGTTGTCTAAAAATAAATGAATGAAAAAACAGTTTTCATAGGAGATGATACATTAGAAGGTTTTAATTACTAATTGTTTAAAATGATGAGTTAAATACTGTTTTAAAATAAGTCAAATCTAATGGATTCAACTTAATGGACCTGTTGAAACAAAGGTATGAAAGTATGAATAGGCATTACAAGTTTTAGTTGAAAATAAGTTATACATAAATCTAAACTAGACAGTTTGTTCTAATTCAAAATATTCAAACACTTCACAGAGATAATTTCAGTACTATTTATAAAATATGAAATATTTTAAGTCAATTTTCTGTGGCAGTATTACTGTCAATATGTTTGTCAATAAATTATAAGTATTGGCAGTCCATGTCAACTCTGATCTCTTTGAATTTGATCTTCAAATTTTATATGAAGATCAGACTTTTATATGAACAGATCACATCAGCCTGGAGTTTAGTTGAGACAGAAAAGTATGGAGGAAAAGCATAAACTTTGAAGTCAGACAGACTTGGGTTCTAGTACTTCAATAATTTTGTTATTATACAATTTTTACCACATTCTCATTGACTTCGAATTTTTCCTAATTATTATATATGTTTTCTCATCTTTTTAAATAGCATAACTGCTTTTAGGGTCAATAAATATATTATGCCTTTTATTTCTTATTTAACCAAGTGTAAAGCTATGGATATAAAAAAACACAGTATTTTTCCTCTTGAGAGACATTGACTTCTTCTTCTGCCTGTCAACTTTTCTAGACTTATCTAGGATATTTGTTGTTAAAATACGTAGAAAACATGGAAAAGCCACTTTGGTTGGATGTGACAATATGTATCCAAATAAATATTATCTTCATCTGCTGGTCCTTATCAGTGTGTTATTGTACTCTGGGGATTTACAGTTGATCCTTGATCTATAGAAAAGTTATCTAAAAAATCAGGAAGAGAGAGAGTTTTTATAGAGAATTATGTACCTGATTATAATGAACCAAGTTCAGATCAGGACTGCCCCAGTCATAAGCTTTCAAATGAGTAGAATTTAAAAGCTGAAAGAGAAACAAAAAAATAAGACCGTATCATGTGTTCATTACAGTGGCAGCTAAGCAAGTTAAACATGCAATGCATATATACCCCCGTTGTACTGGGTCTGCTGGTATTTATGCAGGTGGGCTTCTTTGTTCTTCTTTTCCTTTGAGTAGAGAAATAAATGGAAGGGGTTGGAGATTGGGGCAGGGGAATCTAAAGAAATAATTCCATTGTCTTTATATAAATGTACATATACCCAAGGCTTTTTTCTACCCAAAGGAGGGCCTCTTGTGAGAAGTAACATCAGGCTTCCTCAAATCTTCAGCTTCTTCAACAGAGGTCAACACTGAGTGTCTTGCACTAAGACTAAGATAACACCCACCTAAAACACCTTGCTTCAAACAGTAGGGCTCAAGAGTTTGTCCCAGAAGTCACTTTTTTCTTTACCCCTTTACACTCATAGCCTCCCCACCACTTTCTGGCCACGATTACTTATGACCTTGACATTTCTAACACTTTGATCAATTCTGAGGAATTTTCTCATGTTATCTGTTGGCAGCATTTGACATAGTTGTTCATTCCCTCATCCTTGAGATCTTTCCTTTACCTAACTTCTAGAATACCACAATTTTTTGATCTTCATTCTTACTTTCTGTTCCTTTTCAGCTTTGTTTAGCCAATTTAGTTTCTGCCACCTGACCTGTTAATCTTTTCCGATCTCGGTACCCAATCCTTTCTCAAAAGGATCTTGCTTTTCTGTCTATACTCACTTCATTTGCATTCTCACCCCTGGCTTTTTGTATTCTCACTCTCTTGGCTTTACATGTCATTTATATTCAAAACGTTTACCTTCTTTTGTAAGTCTTTCCTAAATTCTAGGCTCTTATATACAACTGCTTACTCTACGTCATCACTTAAATACCTAAAACTTATTTTACCTTTCCTCCAAAACCTTCATCATCAAACCTCCCTATCTCCTTTAATGGCAATATTACCTTTTCCTTATGTAAGTCAGAAACTTTAGAATCATCCAAGACTCTCTTTCTCTCTCACCTCTTATAGGGTCCTTCATTAAACCTTGTTGCCTGCATGTTCATGATATACATATGTTTATTCAGACTCCTTTCATTTTCACCATCTCTGCTGTCAACACATCAGTCCAAACAATTGTCATTCCCATTTGGATTATTGCAGTAATTTTCTAACTCTCTCACTGCTTTCACTCTTGTCCTACTGTAGTCTACTTAACATAGCAGCCAATGTGTTCCTTTTAAAACTGTAAACTACGTTATATCACTTCCCTGCTCAAAATCATGCAGTGCCCACTCACTTCACACAGAGTGAATGCCAAAGTCCTTACAATGATATGCAGATCCCTGTCTTACTCATTATTTTTGCCTCCTTTCACTAAGTTTCCATGTTCCAAATGTCACCATCTCACTAAAACCTGGCCTGACCTTTCTATTCAAAAGTACAACCTACTTCTCAGCATGCCTAATACCTTTTCCCTACTCTTTTATCCCAATTTATCCATTGTTCTATTCCCTTCTAACACATTATAATAGTTTTTAAAGTTAACATGGTTACTGTTTATTATCTACATACCTACTAATAATATGTAAGCTTGAGGATGACAGGAGTTCTTGTTTTGTTCACTAATGTAGCCCATGAACACAGAATAGTATAGACACATAGTAGGTGTGCAATAAATATTGTTACAATGGATAAATAATTGCAAAGGTTGTTTAGATTTTTCTAGTCTAGCCATCACCAGAGAATAAAGTATAGCTTATCTTACCTAAATGTAAGTTACAATAAATGTTTTCAGTAACTTATATCAAATCAATTACATTATAGATTTAAACTTTTTGTAAATGAAAAAGCCTTACCCAATATCTTAACCATACTTTAAAGTTACCTAGTGTTTATTAACTTTAATGAACATTTATAATCATTAGCCTTTTCAATTCTTACAATATTTTTCTTAGTTAAATCAGATAATTATTAATTTCACTTTAAAAATAAAGGAAACTGATTCAGGAAGATTAAATGAGATGCTCAATGTCACCCTGCCACTAAGGTCCAGAGAAAGGTTTTAATTTCTGGTCTTTTGATCTGAGAAAAGTCTTCTTTCTACTATGTTATCCTGGTTTTCAACATTAAGATTGCATTCACAGTAGTTTTTTTTTAATCAATATCATTAATTGAACAAATATTAGTTGAGTATCTACTATATGCTAAGAACTGTTGGCCTTGGAAATACAAAAGTGAATAAACTTCTCATGGTCCTCAGGAGTTAACAATTTAACAGAGGAGAAAGTGCAGTCTAGTGAAAGTGTTTCAGAGTAGGCATCAGGATAACTAACTGTGTTCCAGTCAGATTTTTAAAAGTGGAATAGTTTTCAAGCATTGGGCAAGTCAATTGTGGGACATGGCCTAGATAATCCCTAGTATGCTGTTGTAACATTTTCTCATTTGTAAAACTGATATTTATATTGCTGTAACACTACTTAGGTTTAGAGGATTTATTAAATTATGATACTAACATTTTATTTTTATTTATGTATTTCTTTATTTTTGAGACAGAGTCTTACTCTGTGCAGCAGTACAATATTGGCTCATTGCAACCTCCACCTCGTGGGTTCCAGTGATTCTCCTGCCTCAGCCTCCCAGGTAACTGGAATTACAGGCATGTGCCACCATACACAGCTAATTTTTGTATTTAGTAGAGACGGGGTTTCACCATGTTGGCCAGGCTAGTCTCAAACTCCTGACCTCAGATGATCCACCCACCTCGGCCTCCTAAAGTGCTGGGATTATAGGCGTGAGCCATTGCACCTGGCCTCAATATTTTATAAACTATAAGGAATTATAGAAATATATAATAATTTAATTTTATCCTTATAAATTTATTACTCTATGGCCATCGTATGATCCCTAGAACAATGAGGTAAACCATGAGTAGCGTAAATTAAATTGTATTGAAATGCACTTTAGCAGTTATACCTGACTCCAGTGGAGCATATTTTGAACAGATGTTCCTGCTGGGTTGTGTGAAAAATACACATCCAAACGACTCTGAGGGATTTTAAAAAAAAAGCATTTTTATATTAGTTGAATCATAGAAAGCATAATCTCTTAATATTTATTGAACTAAATTATTTCAAGAAAATTAGGTTATTTTAAAATTAATATTAATAAACAAATCATCAAATTATATTTTAATTAAATATACAAATGTACTTATTCAATTGTACAATTTTTACGTTAATATAGACGCCATTATTGAATTTCTAAGTTATTTGATCTGTCACTCACCCTACTGAAAACAATCAAATGTGACTGACACAGGCCTATACACACACATACACAAACACCTTTTGAAAGCATGAAAGAATTAACAAGATAGAAGTAAATTACTAAAATAAATTGAAGAGAGAAATAACCCCCAAAGACAAACAAAGAACTAAAGTCACTTTGTTTAAGGTTGTCAGTCACAGAGAATGTAAAGTTTCATTCTGAGACCTTAGCTGTTGAAAAAAACAAAAAATCAAAGTCTAAGGCCTGTCAAAGTTGAAAGATTTTAAAAAGAAACACTCTCCATAAAGGCCTCAAATTCTATAGTGCACAAGGTAAAGCCATGATGTTAATCTGCAGTCTATATTTGCATTCCCTAGATAGTCCCTGGGAACCTCAGTGAACCAGACATGTAGAGTACTGATCTCAAAGTGATCTCAGGTGCCTTGAAAAAGCAAGCAAGATTTATTTCCACAAGAAGAAAAGGCCTGTCTTACTATTCCAATTCTTGGTAAAAATTTCTCAAAATCAGTTAACTCTACTCAGTCAAAGAAAAGCAAGTATGTGAAGAGAGAGGTATCATGTAAGGACAAGCAAAAATGATAAAAATTATTTTAAAAACCCTCACAAATATTTTTTATGTTATCGGATGCAAACTATAAAACAAGTGTTCAGGTTTACAGAAACTGTAAAGCAACCACCAGAGGACAGGAACCTGAAGAGAATAAAAATACAGGAAGCAAACCTTTCATTAATCCCAACTTTCATCCTGTGGACATTTTCCAATACGGTGCAGGGAATTGAGCCAAATAGAGTACGGCAGTCTTGCTGGGCAGAAGAAACAGAAATCAGTCTATGTGGGTGCTATGGAGTTGGACTAAAGGCCATAGATTGCCAGAAGTAGTCTCCTGAATTAACGAAAAGTGAATAAAATAAGACCAACCCTAAAAAATCTAAAAATGGGCACTGACAATTAGCTAAATGAGCCAAAACTCTTGAGAGGGTAACTGCCATGAATGTTTGCTCCCTCCTAAACTCCTGCTGGTTGCCATTGTGGTGGTGGTACGTGGTGGGATCTTTGGGAGGTGATTGAGCCATAAAGTCTCTGCCCTCATGGATGGGATTAATGCCATTATAAAAGGGTATGTTTGAGGCTGTGGATAGTGGCTCACACCTGTAATCTCAGCAGTTTGGGGGGCCGAGGTGGGTGGATCACCTGATGTCAGGAGTTTGAGACCAGCCTGACCAATATGGTGAACCCCATCTCTACTAAAAATACAAAAATTAGCCGGGCATGGTGGCATGCATTGGAAGTCCCAGCTACTCAGGAGGCTGAGACAGGAGAATTGCTTGAACCCAGGAGACAGAAGTTGCAGTGAGCTGAGATCGCACCACTGCACTCCAGCTTAGGTGACACAGCGAAACTCCGTCTCAAAAAAAATAAAAAATAAAATAAAATAAAAGGGTGAGTTTGGTTCCCTTTTGCTTCATTGTTGCTTCTTTGCCCTACACTTTTCACCATGTGGTGGCACAGCAAGAAGGTCATTGCCAGATGTCAGTGCCTTGATCTTGGACTTCCCAGCCTCCAGAAGTGTGAACCAATACATTTCTGTTCATTATGAATAACCCAGTCTTGGGTATTCTATTACAGCAACACAAAATGCACTAAGACAGTAATTTAACCAAGAGAACGTGCAGCATACTATTCACAGTACCTTGCATTCAATCCTAGTCACAGAGTGAAACAGGAAAACACAGCCAACAATAAGGACATAAAATAATCAGCAAAAGCAGATGCAGAGATGCTGCAAACATTGGAGTTAGCAAAAGCTTGAAAATAAAGTATGATTAATATGTTAAATAAAATATTTTTTAAAGTTTAAAATGGTCATAAAGGAAGAATATTTTAACAGATAATTAGAATTTATTTTATAGTCAAATGGACACTCAAAATAAAAATATAATATATAAACGTTAAAATTTATTAGATGGATTTAAAAGCGGACTACACACAGCAAAAGACAGGATTATTGAACTCAAATTCAAAACTATATAAAATATTCAAACTTAAGCACAAAAAAAAAAAATAGAGCAAGGAAAGATGTTGGCCACTGTCAGGTGGTCCAATATTTTGAAAGAAAAAAAATAATTGAAATACTAATGGCTGAGAATGTTTAAATTTGATGAAAGAAGCTCAGTGTATCCCAAATGGTGAATCCCAGTTAAACTGGTATAAAGTTTTTGCATTATTTAGGATGTGGATATAAACACAAATTTAATGTAAGTAATAATACATGATACATTTTATAATTTCTAAGAGAATAATAAAGAATATTTTTAAAGCTGTAACAAAATAAGATAAAATAAAGTATTAAAAAGTATTTCAGAAACACAAAAGTAGTCAAGAAATGTGAAATAAAAAGAACACCAGATAGGACAAATCAAAAGCATATAGCAAGATGATAGCCATAAATCTAATCTTAATAATTGTATAAAAACAAATTTACTAAATACCATAATCCAATTAAAAGGCAAAGACTGTCAAAATGGATTTGAAAATATTGTTAATACACATATATGTATATATGTACGTATATATGTATATATGTATGCATGTGTACACATACACACACATACATGTGTGTATATATACACACACATATATATATACGTAGAATATTAATCAATCATAGAAAAAAAATTCTGCCATTTGTGACAGCATAGATGAACCTGAAGGGCATTAGTAAGTTAAATAAGCCAAATAGAGAAAGACAAATACTCGATGGTATCACTCCTATGTAGAATATTAAATAAATAGATAAAAGGATGAACTCATAGAAACAGAGTAAAATGATGGTTGCCAGGGTCTGGCAGGTAGGAAAAATGGGGACATGGTGGTCTAAGAGTATAAACTTTCAGTTATATAGTAAATACATTTTGAGGACCTAATGTACAGCATGGTGAGTAGCTAATTATACTGTACTGTATACTTGAAATATGCTGAGAGAATAGATCTTAAGCATTCTCACCAAAAATGTGACTCTGTGAGGTGACAGATGTGTTAATAACTTGATTGTGGCAATTATTTCACAATGTATTTATTTGTCAATTGTACCTCAATAAAAAAGAGAAAATTTCTTTTGTTTTCATTGCCATTCAGGCTACTTGAAACTGTCAAAAATAAAGTTCTGACTGAACAATGTTAAATGTTAAATAGCCTGTACAGAAATTTTTAACAGAAACATTCTATAATTAAAACTCAGATATTTATTATGTCCTCTAATTATAATTATTCTCTGTGTTTGAAATAAGCTCCAATATAATGCTTAGTTTTCTGGTACACTCCAGATATTCCTTCCATCATGGGTCACTACTGTTTACCTTAATGTAGGTCAGAGGCTTATACAACCTAAATTGCATTGTTCTGTTCACCTTCCATATGAAGAAGTGCACAGTAGCTTTCATAAACACCTGTCAGGCCTATCTGTGAGCAATCTGAAATGTTTACCAGAGTCTCTACTTCACCTTTATCAGAAAGATAAGAAGGAATCCATTTCCTGAAAGGGACCTAAATAGTAACCACACACCCTTGACAGCTGTACTCAGATATCTCAGGCTCATTTCCCTTCATAAGAGTTAGAATTTCTTTTTGTAAATCATCATCAAAAAATCATAACACCTGGACAAGGTCAAAACTTTGGTTGCTTGAGGATACATTTTCCAAGTATTGTGAGCATTTTTGTCATCTGTTTTTCCTTGCATCATGACTTGCTTTCAGTTCTCACGACTTGCTTTCGATTCTCTGGTTGGTTTTCCACACCCGAGTGACATCGGTCAGGTTCCACTCACTGCCTTTTTACAAACTACCAGATTCTTTTTTGTTTTTTCATACTGGCTCTAAGCAAACAATTTTAAGCCAGACCCTACTTCCTCCACAGATCTTGCTAGGCTCAAGAGACTGATTCAAGCTGAACCACAGTTTCACAATTAACTATTTCCAAACACAGTGTGCATGAAAATTTTCTCTTCCAACTTCCTACAATTCCAGTTAAATTAAGACACAGTCATATTACAATCTACAACACTGTCAACTTCTGTTGTAGAAGAAATGCCACAGTTTTGAAGGCTAGGAAACCAGAGTATAAGCTTTTCTAATAATTTACACACAAAAAAGAGTTCTCAGAGACATCACATTATAATTACAAAAAATATAGAATTGGCCAAATATACTACCTAAAACATAGAATGAATGGATAAGTAAAAATAAACATTGTATTTATGATTCTTCCAGGCCTCCCATAGTAGGTGCTTAGCACTAGATGAACAGAAAAATAGGGGGATATGGAAGTAATCCTTTTTGCCTTCTCTGGCAGAAGGTACATTGCTCATATCTTTGTGGGTGGAAAAGATGAGAACTGAGTTTCTTATAGCATTCTGAAAATAAGATAAGGTTGAACAAAATCAACAAAGTCAACAAACATATCCTTGTGGCATAAAAGTGTGTTTGGGAATTAAGAGAATACCTCTCTTTCTTTGAATGTCTATATTGGCTCTCTTTGAGAAGCTCTTAAAAGGTCCAGGTACAAGAACTAACCTCTAGTCCAAATGGCACATTTGCTTCTGCCAAATCTGCATCTTTAAATAATGTGATGAGAAACGCTTAGAATGAATGCCTATATCCTTAAGAGAACCTATACACAATCAATCCAAAGGTTTTGGTAATAGTACCTTGAGTACTACAATGGTTTCCCACTCCAAGAGTATTGATAAAAGCTAGAAACTTAAAGATAATTGGCAGGCACTAATTCTAATTATGGAAAGATCAACAAGAATGGGAAGGAGTATTAGGAACCAGCAGGAGGAGTTATGGAGTTACAGGAAACAACTGAATAGAAGAGGACCTAAATCTTAGAAGTCTCAGGAGACTAATACCCAGTAGCAAAGGTCAATAAAGATACCCATCACATCAGCTGCTCTCTAATATTTACAGACAGCAAGACAAATATGCAAGTAAAACAATCCTAGCATGTTAATGCAAGTTAGTTGTACAATGTTGATATAGTCATAAAATCAGATAGGCTAAGAATCTGACGACTAGTGTATGTGGATGAAACACAAAATGACACAAGGTATAACACAAGCACTATTATTATTATACTTTTCAAATATTGGAAAATATACATATTTCAAATTCAACTTGTTCTTACCATATTTAAGTTTTTTGAGTCATATCCAAACATCATAAACAAGATACTGAGGCAAATCTTATCAAAAATCTGTAGTGGACACAGCTTTGAACCAACGCATTTTTTAAATGAGGTTTTAGACAAGAATTCTTTGTTGCCAGAAAAAGCCTGTAAAATAAATTTATTGTATCCACATTTGGATGACCACAATAAGTACTAAAGAAATGTTGTCGTAATTCACTATATATAAAACCAAACAAATTATCTCACAGTAGTTTGAAAATTTCAAATAAAGGAAAAAACTTAGAAGCAGGGTGGTTTGGCCACTGGATTTCCTCTCACAGTGAGGTTCTAAAGTTATAATAAGTAAAATTGTATTCCTTTGTAGAAACAAAGTTAGGAATCTAGTGTAAATGAAACCAAAAATTTCAATTCATACTTGTGGTTGTCTGAATATAGTCAAGATCTCTTATTTGAAAGCATAAAATTATCACTTTGGGTTATCAATGACATAAAATAAAGGTAGAACATACCTTGACTATTGACTTCCATTTGTATGTCATTCTAACTAAAGGACTTTTTAAGTACTTTGTGGAAAAAACTGGTGCTAAGGCAAAAAATATTTTGATTCTTTCAGCTATCTTTGGTATAGTAGAAAATGTTATGAAACCTAAAATAAAGTAAGATATAAATTAGTAAGCTATTCTTAAGCAATTACTAGCATGTAAGAGATGACACCAAGGAGAATAACAGTAAGTTCAAAAATAGTTTCTGAACAATGAACTATTTCTTAATTCACTTATCAAACATTTTTAAATCACCCAGTATATTATATTATATTGGTCATAATATAATGCTGATAATTCGGGTTTCTACAATGTATAGACCATAAAGAATGACACTTTAGCAATAAATCAGACATGTAACATCATAGTTTAAAAATCAGGAGCAATATTGAACATTTTTTATAACTTGCAATGGTGAAAATGAAACATGAATTTTCAGACAGGTGAATTTTACACTTTAGGTGACAGGCTCAATAAATGTCCCATTGTTTTAACATTTATCTTCAATATATTTTAAAACTCCTTATCATCTTATACAGAGGATACTAAGCATCTTATTTTATTGGTAGTTTTGAGGCATTAATGTGAAAATAGTCATTTTTCCCTTTGCCGTCTTATCAAGCTATCTACTTACACGTCAATATTCTGATTGGTTATTTATTTATTTAGGTCAGGTTCTGAGAAGCCAAACAACCAAAGAATTATGTATCATGTGATAAGTCAACAAGCTCCAACACTCATTACTCATTTTTTTCTTATTTCTACATTTTCAGGCATTCCTCGTTTTAGATAATTGAATAGTTGATGAGAATTTGGACTAAAAGTCACATATATGGTTAATACATGTCAGAGAAAAGATATGTAGAAAATGGGATTAGGTTGTTACTCAACATGCTTTTTGTAGTAGGAAGTGGATTATTTCTATAAGAAAATTATTGTCTTCAGCTTAGAAACGATTTACTTAATATTAGCTTCTATTATAAGATGGCTTTTTCTCCCTGCAAAGTAGAACAACATGAGTAATGAGGTTTATAGTACCATGCAAGAGAATTATGTTAGGTCATAGGTAATTTATTTCTGAAAGTAAAGTTGTTATATATTAGACAGGCATTAGAGTTCTGATTAAAGTTCTTTTCTAGTCATGTTTAAATATAGAAAGAATTCCCTGATTTTTGTGCATTTCTTAAGTTTGATCAGTCCTAAATGCAAAAACATACATAGATTTTCATCTTTTCCACTCATAAAATCCTATGCTACATTTTTGAAAGGAAAAATAATGTGAAAGTTCTATTTGTAGAACACATAATAGTGGCAATCTCACTTTGATCTTAAATAACATAGATATCCAACTTTTATACAATTTGAAACAAACAAAACCACAACCAACCTTGTCTTTACAATGAATTCCTCCTGACTAGAGAAGACTCCATGTGGGATCAAAGCAGCATGTAAGATTCCAGGACATTCTGCTATACTATGTTTATCTCACAGTTTTTGTTTTACTTACAGGTCTAGAAGCTTATCTACAACTTTAACAAGTATATGCACAACATTAACAAAGAAATTAAGGGATATTAGCAATAATCTTTCTTGGCATACCAATAGTAGTACCCTGTGAATGGCCTACATAAAATATTTCCTCTTGTCTGGTTTGCTTCACAATGAAATCAATGGAGGCTGGAAGGTCATATTTTGCCATCTCGTCAAAACTACAAAAGAAAGAGGAAAATAAAAATAGCACTTTCTACTAATGTTATGTTAATACTTGAAAATAATGAATAGGTGAATGAATAAAGGCAATTTTCTACTGTCTTTTGTTATTAATCAGGAAGTTATATGGTATAATGTATCTTCTAAATAGAGACTTCTGTGGGAACTCAAAGTCAAGGAAATAAAATCACAAGGCAGTCTTATAAAGAGGGTGTTTGTATATGAAAAACAGAATAGGGTAGACAAAATATATGAGTTATAGAGTAGAAGAGTAGTCAAAGGAAGGATAGGGTTGGTCAGTAAGGTACTAAGTAAGAAATAAAGATTATTGCTGAAACATAAGTAACAAATTCAAAATCACACAAGTACTCTTTAATTTTCAAGCCAAAATTCACATAAATTGTAATGGTCTATGGAAAGTCCTAAATTGTGAAAAGAGTAAGACCTAAATTTTATTTTATTTCATTCAAAATGAAAAATTTGTATACACTTATAAAATGAAATGTTACTTCATTTTATTTGTACCTGAAAGCCCAGAATTCTTTGGAATTCGTTTCCAGGTACAAGTGTTTCCTGGACCAGGTATTTCCTCTGCTATTTCCCATCCACACATCATAACCAGCATCTGCCAGAATGAAGCCCAGACTATTGTTGGGAAGATTGGAAATCCAGCTTCTGGCAGATGTAAGCAAACCATGTTGCAAGTATACAACAACCCTCTGAGCTGAAAAATAAATGTAGAAAATTCTTTATAAATGTTGTGGTTATCTATATGAAAATCTCTTATATGAAATTCAAACTTTTAGTACATGACAGTTTAAAGTTTTTAAAAATTCTTTTCATAAGTAGGGTAAGTTACTAAGATTTAATCCCATTGTATGATAGAGCTGTTTAATACAGTTCACTAACGGATGTCTTTCAAATAACCAAGTGAGCAATTAGGTCACATCACACTTAAATATATACATTTTAGTGAAAGAGAATAATCAAACATTTTATAGTAATTCGAGCACTCATACACATTTTAAGTAACACATTTTAAATAAGGGATCAATTACATAGCAAAGTTGACATATCCATTGGCACATGGCAATGGTATCCACTGATACTACCATATAACTCCCATCAAGAGGCTGCCAACCTGATAGAAGAATGAAATAAGCCCTTGAATGCTCAGTAAAAGCCAGCCAGGAAAAATCCAGCTGAGAGATGACATTCTGTAAGCATGGGCACTATCCTTCAGGAATTATTGTACATTTTTTAAAGATGGCGAGAATATATTTGTGATAACCCAGTAAGTAGAACACAGGAGTCTGAGGAACAAGAGCTTGCCATTACTCCTAGGAACCCACTTAGGGACCTGTTCTCACAGTTTCAGCCTCTACATCTCTAGAGGCCCTGGTCTCCAGAGAGAAAATGCTACCACCAAGGCACTATAAGCATCCTAACAAACTTAAAGCTATGACCACTGCCTGGTCACTGTGGGCTCTTCATTACTGAAGACCAGGAAGTTCATTGACCCTTATCATCATAAGAAAGTAGGTCTGCTGATACAAAATGAGGAAAGGGAGAAATACATTTGCTCTTCAGGTGATCCACTGGGTCATCTTTTCCTACTTCTATGCCCGGTTTTAACTGTACATGAACAAGTACAACCATCATCTGATATGAATATCTTAGCCCCTAAGGATGAGGGCCTAGCTTACCCTATCAGGCAGGCTAGCTGAGAGGTAGAGAAAGCTAGAATAGATTGTGGATGAGGATGTTTATGAGTACAAGTTATGGCCTTAGGTTGTTTTTTAAGGGTTTATTATTGCTCATCAGGCAGGCTAGCTAAGAGGTAGAGAAACCCAGAATGGATGGTGAAGGAGGACATTTATGAATACTAGTTATGGCCTTAGTATTGCTTTTTAAGGGCTTACTATTGCTCCTTTCTTGGCCAAATTGGAACTGCCTCACCTAAGAGATCACACCTCCTTCTAGGGGTAGCCTTCAGGCAATGATTAACTGACATAGGAACACAAAAAGCTGGCTCTCTAATCTCAAGGTGGAACCACCTCTGTAGTGTAATTTTTATGGGAACCTTGAACTTCTCTGAGATCATTTTTTAGCTAGCCCCAAGCTGAGTCATATTATATTACTCCTTAACTCCTTACCCTACTTTATCCTAATTTCCACATTACTGCCTCCTGACAGTATTTCACCAATCAGTCACATGTACCTGAACCCCTCTCTCAGACTCTGCCTTTAGAGCACTCTAAGGCACTTGCTGTGTTTTAAAATTATCTTTAAATCTTTAATACAGTACTTGCAAAATGAGGTCTTAGCTTGGGGGATAATACTATTATTATATAAAATCTATGTTAAGATTTTCTGCTACTGGGTGTAACCTTTATAAATATGCAAAATTATGTTAATTAAGGTCGTTTCAAATTAATATCCTCTCTGAAGTGCACTTTAATGTTCAAAATAACTTGAGAGGATGCCCTATAATATAAGAAACATTCTATTTTTTTCACATTCTGTTTCCTTCTGAAAGAAGCATTCTTTCAGGAAGAAAAGCTAAGGAGAAAAGAAAATACTTGGCTTTTATTTGGGTAATTATATGAATAAGCAAAAGTAATCCATTACATATTCTACTAGTGAGTGGCAGATCTAGGATTACACCCCAGACTTCCTAACAAATTCCAGTGCATTTTTCACCACACTCTGATGATTCAAATGTACTTAGTGTTGGAATAAAGAGCCCTGAGGCTGCCACCAACCTCATCTCTCTGCTGTTTCTAGCGGAGAGAATGACAAAGACAAAGAAGGAAATTTGCACCAGCCTTTCTTCAAAACCTAGAGCATAATAATGTTATTGTGTTTCACAGCATTTCTAATTTCTCATCAGAGAAAGAAAACTCTAGAGAATCAACATGTAAGAGCCAAGTGATCCATGAAAGAAACCTGGGAAGAACAGCTTGTGTTCCATCACAACCTCTCTGTGACCAGAAGGCCAGTGTATCTTCTTGTGGCATGTGGGAAGATACATGGGAAGTTAAGTATTCACTTAATCTTAAGGTGCTTTTCTTGTCCTACATTCTCCGACAATTAGAACAATTAAGAACTTCAGGCCCCAGATGGTCACCAATCCATCTTCAATTGAATATTACCTAGATTTTTATTATTGTCTGTCCTCCCATAAGAAATTCTATAAAGGCCAAGGATATAACCATCTTCGGTTATAATATCATATTCTTCATCAGGGTAGCCCCAGTAGGAAATAATCTGGCTCTAGATAAAAAAAAAAGCAAATCTTTTAGCATAAAATTGTTATCGAATAAAGTTGAATGGTTTGCCATTTCTAACGCATTATGTGATAATGAAACTTGGTGTTCTCTCTCAACCTCAGGCCTATCTATTTTTATTTTCACTAATTTGCTGATTCAGTCAGTTAATAAATATTTTTTAAACACCTACTGAGCAGCAGTTTTATATACTAGGGATTGAAAGAATAAAATAAACAAACAAACAAACAAACAAACCCCCACCCTCAAAGAGATATCGCAAGAATATTTTCTTTTTTAACTACTAGTCTCTCATACTTTTACCTACCTGCCTATACACAATTTAAAAATATACATGCATCCATAAATGTTTGCATGTCTATGTGTATATCTAATCTTATATCTGAAATTTGTATATATGTAAATATATAGAGAAGGAGGTATATATTCATACCCTCATATATATGAATATATATTTCAAATATGTGAAGGTATGAATATATTTACACATTTTTCATTACAAAGATAGAATAAGGCTGAAGGAGAAACTAAGCTATAGAATAGCAGATGAGAAACATTAACATATAGAATGTGAATATAGATATGTACATTTGACTGTAAATCTATTAAATTAAAATTCCAAATTTGAAGAGTAGCATTCTCTGTTATTTCGGCAGTACAGATTTATTTTCTAACAGCTTACAATATTCATATCTGCTTCAGGGTTCGCAGATCTTTGATTTTGAAAGACACCATGGGTAATTCGAAGAATTCGGACAAAATACATCATTGTGAAAAGATACCACATTTGGGACCTATATATAAAAGGAAGATGTTTACACAGTTAAAATTGCAGCAAATTATACCATTTATAAAACTGCAGCAAGTAATTCTGTGAGGTAGGAAATATTACTGTTTTCAGGTGAGAAAACAGAGGCTTCGAAAAATTAAATAACTTGGCTAAAACCACACAATGTATAACTGGCAGTCAGAATTCAGATTCAGGACTGCTTAATTTCAAAGTCCATGCTTTTCTGGCTACCCTATTTTTTGGATAAATTCCCTCTCAGAAGTCTCCATTATAGTATTGCTCAGCCCAATTCTGAGAGCTTTATCATGTATTACATATTAAAAGAAAGGGTAGATTTGGAAGCTTGGATAATTTTCATTCAGCAACTCATTTTTTTTTTTTACAGATAGGTGATTTTTGAATCTCCTAAATTCTACGAAGGCAGAACTCTTAAGTTTTTTCTTAAAACAATAAACCAGGGACCCACAGAGGCTGCCATCCAGATTCTCCCCCAAAAAGCATGACTTACTAATCTTATGAGCCTTGTATAATAAGACAACCACTATATCTAGAAGGACACAATCCAAGGATTATAAGACCCCTACCTTCGCCACTCACTAGCTAGGTGACTTAAAGCAGATTACTTAACCTCTCTGATCATCAGTTTCCCTGCCTACAAAATGCAACTAACACCTACTTCTCAGGATTGTTATAAAACTTAAATCTGATCAATGCGATATGATGTATCAGTGTAATGCCTGTCATATAGCTGACATTAATATGTAACAATCCTCCTTATTCAAGAGAACAAAATAAAAGCAATTTAGGGACATAATTTACATGCACATAATTGATATGTCTTTCTTATATATTTATTAGTCCAGTTTCCAGTGCACTGATAACTTGAAAAAAAAATATGTAGCTCTGAAAGTTTTAAAGTGTATTCATTTTTTTAAAAAAACTTTCTAACTTAAAACTAATTTACAGAAGCTGCACTTCTCTCCTTTGGTCCAAGTATTTATATTTGGTATAATATCTGTGGTTTTCATTGAAGGCAACAGCAAAGTTTAAAACAGCATTACCAATATCTTCTACCAAAGAGAAGAGCAAGAGCTGCTAATTTAACTGCACGTGGAAAAACTTTATAACATTTGGAATCACATTTAGATATTCCTCCTTGGTTGTACTCTTGGAAAAGTGCTCAGCAGGCAGCAAGTCTACTCAGTCCTCTGTCCTCATGGGCTGTCTCAGATAAGTATATGGAAATAGCTTGGGAAGGAATATGTTCTCTGTCTGTACATGTATTAACTACATGTATCACTACACACTGCTTGCTTCCTAGCTGAGGTTTTAAAATGCTTTGCATTATATCTAGAAGGAATGTATAGACTATCATCTGAAACAAGATACCTTTTAAAATAAAATTCTATTGATAATTATCTTGGGAAAATAGGCATACTCTGGACTGTTCCAGGCATGTAGGTTATGACTGCCCAATTCATAGCCTCAAATATTTACCCAAATTTTAATATTTTTATACAAAGGAAACACAGAAGTATAAGCCTTTGACATATAGTTGTGGTACTCCTAATAACCACCAATGGGAAATGAAATGAAATTAACTGAATGAAATTAACCTTATTATTTGCAATGACTCGTCAGTCATACAAAGCAAGTAGTAAAAAAGTTCACTAAAGTCTAGAATGTGGCCATTGAGCACTTGAAATGTGGCCAGTGAGAAACTAAATATTTTATTTTAGTTAAATTAATTTTAATATGAAAGCTAAAGCAGTGTAAAATATTTTTCTGTTAAACACAACTTTAAATTTTTATAAGATTTTCTGTATTGTTAATCCCAATTCAAGATTGTCTTGAAACAAAAGCAATACTTGTCAAATATCCCATAACTGAAAACAAGAAAATGACAGGATGACATGTTTTTTCATCCATATCATGCTGAATGGAAAAGCTCATTTATTACCTTAATAAACAGCTATTAGACTTTACGTTGAAATGAAAACTTTCCATAATGCAATTCAATAATAATGATTTATACATTTTTCTAACATGAATCAATATGCAGATTTTAATTCTAAACAGCAGCATTTATATAAATTGGCTACAAAACTACAAGAAAAATAGTTGATATTAATAAATTTAGAGTTGCTTTGCAACTCAAACTTGAATTTGATATTAATAATTTTAAGTTGACATGAGCTATTTAAATCTACTTAACTTGGAGAAATAGAGTTTTTAAGTTGATACGTTTTTACTTCAAAGTCTAATCAATTTTTCTAAAAAAGATAAATAATTTTGTCATAGTACATGCAAATATAAGAGAAAATGATTTATTGATAGTCAATTCAGTTACTGAAACTTTTAAATATGTTTCAAACAATTTAGGTATGTGAAACTACTGTTTTAGGTGTAAATTTTATGAAATCCAAAAACACCTCAAGTGTGTCTAATACAAATTTAGCTCCAGAATTAAGATCTTTTATACATGTAAAATACACTCTGGATTTTGAAGGTTTACAAAAAACGATAATGTAAACTATCTCAACAATAATTTTTCCAATACTTACATGTTGAAATAATAATTTGGATAAAATGGTTTGCTATTAAGTTCATGCAAGATATCATAGAAGTAATCACCACTACTAGATTAAAATATTACCTTGGCCTGTAAACCTTGTACCTAATGGAGCAGGTAATCATTATTACTTCAATTTAAGTTACTTGCCATAATTTTCCATCCATGCTGGCTACCTGGTGAGATACTATTCCATGGAGCAAATCACTGGTGCTTTGCTCTGCTGAGAGGCAAACTTTCATAAGGCAGTCAAAGGTGAAAGTGAGTAAAAAGTGCAGTTTTGTACCACAGTGCTAAAACTGGAGGTTGCCAGAACTTTAAATAATGATTTTTAAAAGCTGTCACCCATTTAGCAAAAGTACCTAAACAAAATATGAAGATATCAAATATCTGTAATATTCAATAGAATTTCCTAAAAGATGACTTGAGAATTATGTTTCTTTAGCTTCTGCCATTAAAATGATTAGTTTGACTCTAGGTACAACACACAACAATGAAAAGTATTATATCATACCTCTCTGCTTTTGTTGATTTTAAGCGTCCAATGTATGTGTCTTCAAAGTAGTCAATCATATATTATGTTTCTTTTAGCAAAAGTTGCTAAGTAGAGTCATAGGAAAGCTAAGAAAAAGCATATTATACTAAAAAACAAAATAAATAGAGAGAACATTTAGCTCAAGACAATACTAAATTCAGCTTCCGATTTTTTTCAAGCCTCTTTCCCACATGTTAACCCAAATACATTCACATCTTGACAAAAATGAGAAAACCACTACAGAAGTTGTCAGTGATAGTTTCCCGCTAGTGTCCATTAAAAAGCAATTAAAATTATTAAGATATGAAACTTCCTTAAAAGTCTGAAGTAGATTTGTTTTTCTGTCTGGCAGTTATTGTAATAACAGCAACAAGTAGTGACTATGCAGTCTATAATGACTTCAAGGAGTTCAAATATAGAAGCAACAGTCTTAAAAGTATTGTTAGGTCTCAAAAGAAGACATTTGCGTGGCCAACGAACATATGAAAAAAAGCTCAACGTCACTGATCATTATCCAACTGAATTACCATTTGGCCTATCTTGATTTAAGTATTATCCTCAAAAGTCTTGTATATCTTCTAGCGAACAGATAGTGAACTCTTATAGTCTCTGAGAATTCTAAATTTGATTCTAGTTGCCAGGGAAACTGTATTGAATATGACAAAATTTCTATCCTCTTGGTGCTTAAATTCTAGTAGGAGAAAAACAATAAATAATAAATAAGTAAACAGGCAAAAAAGTGAGATTACTTCTAAAAGGGATTGAGATGAAGAAAATAAAGCATTCATTTTTCCATCATGTAATGGAATAGGGAGGCACTGGGTGGCTATTTCAGGTCAAGTGGTTAGAGAAGACCTCTTTTAGGTGACTTTTAAGCTGATTTGAATGAAGTCATTCAAGGAGTCAGCCTTGAAAAGATCAGGAATAGGAAAAACGTCAAGGGAAAAGGTCATGGTGATTAGGAAAAATAAATATGAGACATGGGGACTGTCTCACCTATCTTGCAACCCTAATTTTCTCTAGGTCATCTAGTCATTCTTACCTTTCCAGAAAGCTGTATTACTGCTAGGTAGTCAACCAAGGACCCATTACTTGCTTAACTGTGAAATCAGGTGTAACCCATTCTGGAGGTTGGGGCGTAATGAGAAATTGCAAACCGCTATGGCTACTTCCATTTGATGACCATAGCAATCCAAAATTCTGGACAACTGTTTTTGAAAGAGCGTATGATCACAGGGAGAAAGCAAAAAGACAGTGAAGTATTAATGAGAATTCACAACTACAGGAGATGCAAGTCAAAAAGGATGCTGTATACACAGAGAACAGTGTAAGTAAAGGTTTTCTTCTGCCATAGATAAGTGGAAAATCTCAGGATGTATTCAAGGAAAAGAAAGAAATTCAGTTTAGCCATAGCACAGAACAAATGAAGATACAAAAGTAAGTGATAACTGTAGGATGAGAATATATTATTGAATTTTTTTATGCCAAGTTAATGTAGTGGAACTTAATTCTGTATGAAACTGAGAGCTACAGAAAGTTTTTGAGGATGGTAATGACTTTTCTAGAAGCTAGGTGCAGAACTGGGAAGTAGGAAGACTAGTTAGAAAGCTACAGTAATAATTCAAGTAAGAACTGATGGCTTGAACTGGTCTGATGGTAGTGGGTTATCAGAATTTATTAACATTAGTGTCACTAAAGTTGGTATACAGCCCTCCACTGCTAAATTTGACTGGCTTAAAAGAAAAAAGAAAAAACCTGATGGCTTGAACTCAAGTAGTGAATTCATTTTTTGGCAATTACTCTTTGAAATGTTAAATGTTCACAGTGGGCAGAGTGCAGTGAAGAAGAAGTTCTGACTTGACCATATTCTGTTCATTGTTTTCTACCATTGGTGGTGGAAATGGAATTTGAGTAACTTTTCTGTTGTACGATCTGATGTGACTGGATGATTCAAGAGACAATAAAGAAATGGTCAAAAAGACCTGAGGACTGATAGGTATCAAGGATAAGAAAAAAGAAACTATTGAAGATAATTATGAAGTTTCAAGTCTCATTGTCCATGATGATCAAATTATTAATAGAAATAAGGAAGCTGGAAAGGATGGAAAAGAGCAGGAGAGCAGACTCAGAAGACCATGAAGGCCTGCCCTTGCTTCACCATTGAGTTCATAGGTAACCTTGGGCAAACTCACTTGAACTTATTGTCTGTATTAACATGAATAAAATGGTGCAGAGGACAGTTGAAATAGATTACTGCAAATGTCCTTTCCAGATTCACGATTTTGAGATTTTAGGGCTATGGCTGTGATCACATTAAGCTTTTAATTTCAGAGAAATCTGAACTTTTAATTTCAGAAAAATTATAAACTTGAATGTATAATTGTACACTATTTTTGCAAGATAAATATTGCTTTAAACTGCATTTTTTAAGGCTTTTGACACAGTCTCAGACTGTATTATGAAAAGTGTGTCTAGAACACTTCCATCAGTAATATACCATTGTGTATTTTGCTGTATCCCTGAAAATAAAGACATTTTTACATTTACAAAAGTAATTCCTAACCTGAGGAACACAGCAAAACCTTATCTCTACATAAAGTACACACACACACACACACACAATTAGCCAGGCGTGGTGGTGGGAACCTGTAGTCCCAGCTACTCAGGTGGCTGAGGCAGAAGAATCACTTGAGCCTAAGAGGTCAAGGCTGCAGTGAGCCCTGATCATGCCACTGCACTCTTGCCTGCGTGACACAAGACGCTGTCTCAACAAAGAAAAAACAAAAAACTCAACAAATGAAAAATAGTACCTCATTTTAATTTGTATTTGAATATAAAAAATTAAACACATGCTTATTGGACTTATGTATTTCTTTTTATTTAGGAACTCTATCCAATATATACACATTTTCCTTTTGGCTTTTGTCATTTGTGTATTTAAGACTTTGAATAATGTTTTTAAATAATATTAACTTTAATCTTTCATACACCTTTCAGAAATTTACTATTCGTATTTTGTTTTGTGTGTTTTGTAACACACAAGTTGTAAATGATTATGTATTGTTTTTCTGTTCAGTTTCATCTTTCATTTTTATGCTTAACAATGTCTTCTTATCCATATATGCCCGCCTACATTTTCTTCTAGTTCTTTTATTAGATATATCTAGTATTAATTCATCACCCATTTGATACATGGTATTTTTTTTCATGATGGGGACATGAAGTAAATATTCTGATTTTTAAATGTTTCCATTATAATTGGCTACCAGTCAATTTTCTTATTGATTCTGATACTTGTTCAGTTTCTTAGTTTTCCAGGTAATAATTTATCTGCAAGTCAGTGTAACTTAATTATTTATTTTTTAATAGCTCAGTATTCTCATTGCCTTTTGTTGTGTCATTGAGAACTTCCAGTACAATGTTAGGAGGGGGAAAAAAACAATGGGCATGGCACCAATCCTTCTCTTGTTCATCTTTATATTCCTTAGAACATACGGAATGCGTTCTGACATAGAACTTATTGAAGAGTAATTTGGAATTTTCTGAGGAATCAACCGTTGTCTTTAATCTTCACAAGTCTGAAAGGTATACGTTATTGTTCCCATTTCTCAGATGGAGAAATTGAGGTTCAGGAAGGTTACACAAAGTCCCGGGTCTAAGAAAAATGTCTCCCAGATTCCAAAAGATGTTTCTATTTTGCTAATAGTGGTCGTTCAAGCATTAGAGGAAAGGTTGCCCGTGGTATCGCTGGTGTTTCTTCTTCCCACTTTCAAATCTAGAATAGTAAAATAGCAAAAATCCCAACAGGCATGAGAGTTATCGCAGTAGATAGGGTAGGTTGGTTCTCTGCTGTGGTCAACGTCAGCTCTGTGGCGAGGCGGGTTCTCCCAACAATAGCCCACACCATTTCCAGGCTTTTCTGGGCGACGGGCAGCCCGGAGTGTGGAACTTCTCTGGATGCGCCCGGCCCCCAAAGCCGCGAGACAGTCAGCCCCGATTCTCCCCAGCCCCAGGTTTACTCGTCAAGGACCGAGGGGCGTCTCAGCTCCGACCGCCTCCTCTCCGCCCCCTGCAGGCCGGCCGGAGGGACAGCTCTGGGCCCAGGTCGGCGAAGGGAGCACGGAACCAAAGAGCTCTAGCGCCGGTCCGGCCGCCTCTCCACAAAGTCCGGGCCGGTCCGCCCCGCCGCGGAGACTCAGCACGGATCGCGGCTCCCTACCGCCATGGCGCGGGTGCTGATCGTGGGCGCCGGGGTGACAGGAAGCTTGTGCGCTGCGCTGCTGAGAAGGCAGACTTCCCGTCCCTTGTACCTTGCTGTGTGGGACAAGGCTGAGGACTCAGGTGAGTTGTCTAAATGTCGAAACCTGGGAAAAGAGGCCAGCCGGCCCGGCCGCTGAGGTGGTGTGGGCTGCATCCGAGGAAGTCTAAGGCGACAACGCTAGACCCTCAGCTCCCTGAGAGGCCGTGTAGCCCGGCCCATGCGCCCAGTTGCGCGCCTCGTCACGTGATCGGGGAGCCGCCCGGGAAAAGGCCCGAGAAGGGGCGAGGGTGGGGGCGGGGCTGGAGTACTCCGTGCTCTACAGAGGGAGACCTGAGAGAGAGGCGTGGGAGGGGCCCCGACCCGAGTTTGCAAAGCTTGGGCCTACTGCTGTCGCTAATAAATAGATTTTTGCCTTGGTCTGTCTGTCGGCTTTGCAACTTTCTGCAGATTATGAGACTCCCAAAGTGATCACAGACCAAGACTTTCTGAAGATCTAGTTTGCAGAATCCTGTCATTCTGATGAAGATTGACTGCATGAATGAAAGAGCATTAGCTGACTCATTTATTCTGACATTTCATTCATCATTTTTAGTTTTATCCATTCACTGACTCCTATTACTAAATATGTGCGCTATAATGGTGCTGGACACTGTTACATTGTTCATGACTCCTTTTCTTCTAAAATCTCACAATCTATCAATTACTTCAAGTTAAAAAAGTTTCTTAAGATATTTTTGAAGTAATCTGTTTGGGGTAGCCTAAGGTGCATTGAATTAATTGCTAAGGCTCATTCTAATGCAGTAAGACATTTTCCTGTGGATTAATTCAAGGTGGAAGAATGACTACAGCCAGCAGTCCTCATAATCCTCAGTGCACAGCTGACTTGGGTGCTCAGTACATCACCTGCACTCCTCATTATGCCAAAAAACACCAACGGTGAGTTAGTTACGAGAAGTGGAATCAATCTTAGCAGTTGTATGATGTCATAGGGTTGTTGTGAAGGTTAGATTAGCTGATAAATGGAACATAGTAAGGGCTCAATAAATATCAATTACTATGTTGGTGTTATGGAAGAAGGCAACTAGCTGTGATGGGGGTCAATCTTCTGAACCAAATTTAAAATTGATATACTAAATACATTTGTTTGCTTTCATTAACTTCAAAAATGTACTTACAGAGAAATAGGCCTTTGACTAATGTCAGCAAAAGACCTATGGATTCTCAAAACATTTCTCTTTTTCACCTGTATTATAAGTTTTATTTAACACAAAATATACATTTTATTTAATACAAAATATTCATAGGAAGATATCTATGATTTTGAATTATAACCTCTGAGAATTATTGAAAGAAAATGTAGTCTTTTAGAGCTATTCATGGTATATAATTACATTAAATATACATATTGATTTATTTCAGTTTTTATGATGAACTGTTGGCCCATGGCATTTTGAGGCCTCTAACCTCACCTATTGAAGGAATGGTGATGAAAGAAGGAGACTGTAACTTTGTGGCACCTCAAGGAATTTCTTCAATTATTAAGCATTACTTGAAAGAATCAGGTGGGAGTAAGATTTTCTCTGCCTAAATTTTAAAATTAGCATTTAAAAACAAGTTACACACATAGTTACATATTAATACTACCCAGGAAGTTATAAAAATTAGGTGCTCTATTTGCTGATCAATAACTAGTCCTTCCCCAAAGTAATCATTGATAAGTTTCCAGTGTGTATTTCCAGAACAATGTTTATGCATCTCTCTATTGGGCTACATGGCTATCTCTATTTTTCTATAATGTAGATATTATAGATGTGTATATATACACACATATATATTTCTTTATATTCTTTTAAAAATATACTCAAAGGGGATAATTTTACATAAATGATTCTATACCTTGTTTGACTCATACCTTGGATCTATTTTCATATCAGCAAATTTAGTGTAATCCATTTTCTTTAATGATTGTCTAGTATTTATGACATATGTGTACCATCATTTATTTAACTATTAGCTTTCTGGTAAATATTTAGGCTGTATGGGGTTGGAAGATTGTTTTGGTTTTTGCTAATACAAACATTGCTGCATGTCTACTGTTGACATGCTTTTGGAAGCATACCTTTATTTAGGATCAGTTCCTCACAGAAGAATAGCTATGCCAAACGATATGTACATTTTTAACTTAGCTAGGTTGTGCTGTGTATTCATCTTAGAGAACATCTCACCAATAGTGATGAGAATGTTTCTTTCCCCACATGTGGGTATAATGGAAATTTTTAATTTTTGCCAGTGTAATAGGTTAAATATTGGATCTCTTTGTGGTTTTATTTTGCATTTCTTTAATTACAAGTGAGTTTATGCATTTTTTGTTTTATTAGCCAGCTCTTTGCAGTTTTCTTCTGTGAATGTCTTATTTATAACCTTTGCCCATTTTCTATTAGGATTTTCATTTGTTCCTTACATGTTTTATGAGTGTTTTGAAAATGGACCTTTTAAAAAAGAAAATAGATTTTTTCTTGGATAATTGATGATTTTTTAAAAAAACAGAATGAAGCTTCTTGATGAATCATAATTCAGTTAAGTACCCGAGTCAAGATAACTGAGAAAAGATGTAGGCTAAGAATTTTTTTTATCAGCCATTTCCAGCATAATTACTGTTTTGGTCTTTATCATCAAATATTACTTATTGAGAACCTCAAGAATCCTTGATACTGGGCATCAGAGAGGTTAGTGAGATTGAATAAACATGAGAACATAGTAAATACCATTCTGGCTTAAACTATTTCTCCATTTGAGATTCAGTATATGATGGTTTATTAGACTACTCCAGAGAAACAGAACCAATAGGGTATATATGTATATGTGTGTGTGCATGCGTCTGTGTATGTGTGTATGGATAAAGAGAGAGATTTATTATAAGGAATTTGCTCGCATAATTAAGGAGGCTGGTAAGTCCCAAGATCTGCAGGATGATTCAGCAAGGTAGACACCCAGGAAAGCTGGTGGTATAGTTCTAGTCCAAGGGCTGGCAGGCTCAAGACTCAGGAAGAGCCAGTGTTTCAGTTCTACTCTGAAGGCTGGAAAAAAGCTGATGAGCCAGTTCAAAGGCTTTCAGGCAGGAAGAATTCTCCTTTATGTGAAGGAGGATCAATGCGTTTGTCCTATTTAGGCCTTCATCTGATTGAGGCCCACCTACATTAGGGAGGGCAATCTGCATTATTTGATCTACTGATAATAAATGTTAATCTCATCTAAAAACATGTTCAAGAAACACCCAGAATAATGTTTGACCAAATATGTAGGCACCCTATAGCCAAGTCAAGTTGACACATAAAATTGACCATCACAGATGGTGACACTATTGAACGTTTTATAGAATGTTACTATCAGCTTTATATATTGTGGCCATATCACTTTAAAAAATCTCATTTCCACCATGATTTTCCCTTGACCCAGGTTGAGTGAGTATACTTATTGAAATCATCAGGTACTTACTATCCGATATTCATGCATGCATGTGCAGGAGCTTAGAAAATGATATCCCAAAATGAAGCCCTCAGAAGTTGCTCTTTGACCTTCTCCTGCCCTCCTATCTCTGGCCTGCACTCATCCCTGAGGCTAGCTCTAGAAAATAGAATCTCTTTTCCCAAGGCAGGTCATAGAAATAAGAACTCCCTTTCCCCACAAACCAGCCATAAAGCCTAAAACTATCACTGTAGCTTTCCCCTGCCTTCCTTTGTAAAAACTGGTCATAAAGAAATTATCTGACCTACCATGTTTGATTGTAGCTCATAACAGTTCCAGAGAGGGTCATGACCCAAACCATAAAGAAAGAATGCTGCATAGAGAGGTCAAGAAGAATCTAGACAGACAGACCTTGATGGGTTTCACCAGTTTGTTAGCCATAGATATAACCTTTTGTCCAATCATATTGCTGCACAGCTCTCCATACTTTGTTGAATCTAAGCAAAAAAAGTTGACTCCTGTATCTTTGGGTCTTCAGTCTGAAGGTTTCAGTGTGCCAAGACCAGCTGGGTTGGGGAGACCCTAACAAGCAGCGCTAGAGGAATTAAAGACACATACACAGAAATATGGAGGTGTGAAGTGGGAAATCAGGGGTCTCACAGCCTTCAGAGCTGAGAGCCCCAAACAGAGATTTACCCACATGTTTATTAACAGCAAACCAGTCATTAGCATTGTTTCTATAGGTATCAAATTAACTAAAAGTATATCCCTTATGGGAAACGGAGGGATGGGCTGAATTAAAGGAATAGGTTGGGCTAGTTAACTGCAGCAGGAACATGCCCTTAAGGCATAAATCGCTCATGCTATTGTTTGTGGCTTAAGAATGCCCTAGAACTTAAAGTATAATAAAATAAATAAATGAATAAAACCTCACCAAAAAAAAAAGAAAAGAATACCTTTAAGAGGTTTTCCGCCCTGGGCGGGCCAGGTGTTCCTTGCCTTCATTCTCATAAACCCACAACCTTCCAGCTTGGACGTTAGGGCCATTATGAACATGTTACAGTGCTGCAGAGATTTTGTTTATGGCCAGTGTTGGGGCCAGTTTATGGCCAGATTTTAGGGGGCTTGCTCCCACCACAGTGTCATGCAAAACTATGATTAAATAAATTTGTGTGCTTTTTCTCATATTAATATGCCTTTTGTCAGTTGATTTTTGTTGAACTTTCACCCCACACATGCAGACATACGTACATGCATACGTACATACATACATATATCCTTTTGTTCAATAAACATTTATTGAATACTTACTATAATGCCAAACGTTGTTCTAGGTACTAATGATACAAGAACCAATGTCCTTGCCTTCATGGAGTTGATGTCCTGGCAGAGAAACATCCTTGAATACATTGCGTCTGTCTCCTTATTTTGTTAGGTGTTTGGGAGAATACATATGTTTTAACTTCCAATTTTGCTTTTTAAGCTTTTGAGGAAGAGATTATTTTTAATTCCTTGTAGCTCACTCAGAGCCTAATAGTACCTTGTACCTAGTAGGTAGAGTGATATAAATGTTAAAAATTTATTTTACATCAAGTTCATGGTCTATTTAACTTGAGTTTATGTAAATTTTTCTTTCCTTTTTTAATGTTATTTTTGTAATACTTCAAGATTCTTTTTCTCCTCTACCCCGATCTATTATTATAGGATTTGTTGGACTACCTATAATATTTTAAATTTTATAATTATATCACTTTTAAACATTCTTTAAGTCCATTTAAAGCTTTCTATTCTATAAATGGTCCAGAAAAACATTTTGGTTTGTCCACACAGTAAGCTAAGACAGTCCTTGATATCAGAATGACCTGGATTCCAGTTAATGTCCTACCATCACTTTCTGTCCATGTAATATTAGGAGAGTTTAAAATCTGTACCTCAGTTATTTCACTGAAAAAAATGAGGGTAATGAAATGAAAAAATTAAGGTACTTACTACAGAATGTTGTAATGGAAGTTCTTACTATAAAGTGTTGTGAGGAATTAATGATATAATGCACTCAAATTCAAGCAAATAGTAAGCCAGTCACATAGTAATCTCTTGATAAATGTTAGTTTAAAAAATTTTCTACTTGAATGAAGCTGACCTTCACATATTCCTCACTTTAAGAAATCAAATTGCCAACTATTTTCAAAAATACTCTATATTTTGGAATCTAGTTGCGTTTAAAACCCCACAATCTGATGGACCAACCAGTGGTCGTTCAGATTGGGACCAGACTCCTGGGGAAATTATTTGTCTGGGATATGCCTAATCAGGCATGCTTTAGAATGGGTTCAAACCTTTAAACCAATATTTAACTAGACCAATTTCCCAGAACAAATAGTAAAGGGTAAGAGAAATAGATACTTTATTCTTGACCTTATGTTCTATTTTAATTTGTTGTCTGATGTGTTCACATTAACCTCATTGCAGATAAAACTGTATTTATTGGCATGAGTTTCACTGACTGCCTGCCTTCTCCATTAATACAATCTTCATGAGTGAGTGAAACATGATTTTCTTTTGTTCTTTTTTTTTGTAGCAGTTGTCATTATGCTGGGGTGGGAAATGACAATAGCAAAAGTGATTCTAGCTATCAGTTATTAAGTGCTAACTATTTATCTGACACTACCTTAGGTACTTTACATATGTAATTTCTAATTCTCACAGTAAATTTTCAAGGGAATTAATTATCATCCCTAGAATGAGACTCAGGTACTTTGTCTAAGGTGGCTTGGCTAGTTGGTAACAGAACCGGAGCGCCCTTGCAATTAATCATGTTTTTTTTTCTATTAAGTCTCTCATGGAGGGCAATGAGAGGTGCTCATACTCTCCAATTTAACATCTATTTTGTAGAGCTTTCTCTTTCCTTACTGATTATTTTCCTACAGTAGGAAGATTGTACCCATCGCACCTGGTGCTACGTGTCAGTAGACACGTGGTTCAATAGAACAACCTCATAGTTCCCTGTGCCCCTAGTTTCCCTCTTTCATCAGTTAATTCCTGACGTAGGGTGAAGTGGATATTAAAAAGTAATACCACCTTAGTTCTTTGTGCAACCTGGAAAATTGGTCACCTGATGGTTCCTGCATATGACATTTGGAAAATGATGGACCAGGTCCTTTTGCTTTTGAATAAGGTCCCATGTTATTAAGTTATTCATAAAAAGATGAATTTAGCCTCCAGGACACAGAGTGAGAAGCTTTTATTTAGCTTTTTCTACCAACAGGGAGGACTGTTGCTGAATTTATTTGTTTTTATTTTATCATCTACCTAAAAAGGACATTGGCTAGCAATCCAATCTGGAAAGTCAACGTGTGCAATGTAACCTGTCAAAGTTGACAGGATCAATTTATTAGAAAAAATGGTTTAGGTGGCAGATGCCATTAGCTAGGATGGCTTCTATATGGTAATATTTACTTTTATTATTCTCTCTCTTTTTATTTTTGTGCCTATTTTCTTTCTAAAATTGATAGAGGGGAAGTGAGTCTGGGTGGTTCTGTCTCAAAATTTCTCCCAGCGGGTGATCTTGGCACTCATCCGTAGTGATGTCCTTTTTAGAGAAGCTAGAGGATGGCATGAAAACCAGGTTAAGCATTCTTCTATTTACTTCAAGCTGTGTAGTCAGTTGGACATGGTTCACATCACTTCAGGTCCCATCTGAGCTGTCCTGACTGCTGCTCACTAAAGCCTATTTGTGGGAAATCATAGGAGAAACATAAACTTGGATTTTCTCCTTAAAACAGAGGAAGGCCAGGGATAAAATTGAATAAATATATAACAGAAACACATTTGCCTTTGTAAAATGTTTAAACCTTCTTAGACTTCTGATATCTTTATAGCTATCTGAAGATCATTTTATTCTAATTAAATATTATGTGCTGGGGAAACAAGAGTCAATAAGAGACATGATCCTGGCCTCTGTTAATGTAGAGTATAGTGGGAAGAAAAGACATTAAACTAATTATACAAACAAAGAAAAGATGCATGATAAATGTCAAGAAGAAAGAGTGAGAGCATTATGAGAGAGCTTACAATAAGAGGACCTAGACCAGTAGGTTTTAGAGGAGTGATGGGGGAGATGTGTTAGGGAAAGCATCCCTGAAGAACTGATATTTTCATGGGTACCTGAAAGGTGAGCAAGAGGGAATTAGGCTGAGAGCTGAATGAGTTCATTCATTCAGCTGAGAGCTGAATGAATTAGGCTGAGAGCTGAATGAGTTCCATGCAGTGGGCACATCAAATTGGAACTGTTCTGAAGTAGTAGGAGGAGGTTAGTGCATTCAAGGAATAAAAGGTCATTGTGACTGGAGGGTAGTGAGTGAGGGAGAAAGTAATAAAAGATGATACTAAAGACTAAGGCAGGGCCAGATTATACGGGGCTTTGTAAGCATGTAAAGATTTTATACTCTAAGTGCAATGGGAAGCCATTGAAGGGTTTTGTGCAAGGGAGGGACATGGTCAAATTTACTAAGCTCAGAAGTAACTCTTGAGACAATTTATTTATCTGTTTTAAAATTGAGTTTTCCAGAACTTATAGATTTAAACACATCATCTTTATGAAAGTTATTAATTACTTTCACAAGGAAATGCCACTTTCCCAAAAACTTTGCTCTGAGCAGTTGGAAAGGAAACGTTTCTGGTTAATAAGAGAGACTATACTATTTCCCCTATCTCTTGATAAATGCTACTTTTTGGGCGGTTTTGTCAGTGGTGTTTGATTTGGCCCTCTCCACCTACCCCAGTGGTTCTCATACTTTAGTGCCCATGATGACAAGACTAAGAGAACTTGTTAAACACAGATTGCTAGGCTCAATTCCTAGAGTTTCTTATTCTGTATGATTGGGTTGGGGCCCAGGAATGTGCATTTTCTAGTATATGGGTGCTGCTGCTCTGGGGTCCGTACTTAGAGAACCACTGACATATATATATATATATATACACCTTGCAGAACACCTTGTGGCCGTTGGGATACATTTTCAAGGCATTCATCTGGGGCATGAAGAATTTTCTAGAACTGTGAACTTAAGTCCCCTTAAACACACACTCATGCCAGCAACAACAACAGCATATTGTTCTTTTCAAAGGAATATTATGAGAAAACATAGAATCAGTTGACTTAGCTGAGGTCTGGGACAGGGCCACGGACTAAGTGAGGCAAGTAGGGTGAGACATCCTAAATAAATAAAAACAGAGTGAAGCAGAGCTACCCTTGTTGGAATAAAGAAGATGGTGGATATGTGTTGAAAGTGCAGATTATTTGCACCTTCCCCAAGCAGGGGCCTTAGAAAAGCCCTCAGGCAAGATGGAGTACTGTTTACAAGCCTCTTGCTCTAATCTTTGAACAGAATGATACACACTGCCTTGAATAGAGATTGATCCCTTGGGCTATCTAGAACTATGTTTCTTCTAACATTTACGTTTGATTTTTTTAAAATTGGAGTGCTTACTAGGGTGTAGCATTATTTAAGGATCAATGAAAGAGATAAAGGTGTATGAGATCTGAAGACGTGACATGAAGGAGTCTTGAGTATTATTACATAGATAAGATATAACTAAAGCATGCAGGTATTTTGAATCAATGTCAAAATGAGTAGTAAAGCAGTGATGGTTGAAGAATATCATAGAGAGGAAGGATCACACTGAGCTGGAGTGGCTACAGAAAGAAAGCTTTGGGATGAACTTTAGTTGGATTTTTAGTGACTGGGAACATGAGATTACCCAGGTAAAGATGAATAGGATCTTTCAGTGTGCTTTTTTCCTCCCTCATTACATCTTCATTTCTTTCTTTTTCTATACACAAAGCTGAATAAAAGTAGATTTACTTGTAAATCAAATTTTTTTGAAAACTGGAAGGTGAGTACTAGTTTACTAAGAAGACTTAATGACTTAATTGTACTTTCTTTCAGTTTATGGTTCATAATTCGTTCTTTTTATTTTAATTTTTTTGAGACAGAGTCTTGTTGTGTTGCCTAGGCTGGAGGGTAGTGGTGCAATTTCAGCTCACTGCAACCTCTGCCTCCCAAATTCAAGTGATTCTCGTGTCTCAGCCTCTTGAGTAGCGGGATTACAGGCATGCACTACCACACCCAGCTAGTTTTTGTATTTTTAGTAGAGACAGGATTTCTCCATGTTGGTCAGGCTGGTCTTGAACTCCTCACCTCAAGTGATCCACCCACCTCAGCCTCCCAAACTGCTGGGATTACAGGTGTGAGCCACCGTGCCTGGCCTCATAATTCATTATTTTAAATAAATACATACCTAATAAATTCTATGCTATGTATACTATATGCTATACATAGAAGCAAAACAGGTGTAATTTGTAGCTCATGGGGTTTACAGATTAAAAGGGGAGACAATATTAAAGAAATAATTGTTAAAATGTCCTTGTGTTAAGTGCTAACAAGGAAAATGTTGTGGGAGGGTACTCTAGAGTATGTTTCTAAATTCTGATTCTTCTTAATGAAGACAAATGATCTATTGATGAGAACTTGCATTTCCCTTACGGAGAACTTTTTTTCAGGTCCTTTAATAGGAAATATTAATTCCTTTAATAGGGAATATTGCTCTTCTTGTTTCATTGCTAACACACATGTTTACTGAAATGTATACTTGTTCTGCAAAAATGATGAGCTGTAGAGTCAGATGGGTATAGTTTTAAATCATGGCATGCTATTTCTCAATCTATTTCCTTGTCTGTGAGATGAATTAGTATAATGTGTACCAAGCAGCTGGCATATAGTAGCTGCTTAATGAAAAGTAGCTATAGTTATTGTTTTTATTTTTATCATTAATTGTAGTAGCAGTTTTTGATTCAGAGCAGGCACTGATAGGGAGGTCCAAGGATGCCAAGTAGGGATGAATTCCCACTAAATTAGAAAGATAGTAAAGGAAGAGAGTTTGAGTACTGTAGAAGACAGTCTTGGCCATTTTGTTCACTTGAATGGATTCAGTTTGTGACTACTCATATCCCCCTCATTCATATATGAAATTCTGATAATGGGGACATGATTTTGCTTTTGGAACAGGTGCAGAAGTATACTTCAGACATCGTGTGACACAGATCAATCTAAGAAATGACAAATGGGAAGTATCCAAACAAACAGGCTCCCCCGAGCAGTTTGATCTTATTGTACTC
Source organism: Colobus angolensis palliatus (assembly GCF_000951035.1). Classification (NCBI taxonomy): domain Eukaryota; kingdom Metazoa; phylum Chordata; class Mammalia; order Primates; family Cercopithecidae; genus Colobus; species Colobus angolensis. The sequence continues at coordinate 4,197,458 of NW_012115933.1, forward strand.
ACAATGCCAGTTCCTCAGATTCTGCAGCTTCAAGGTGACATCACCAACTGTGAGTCTGTGTTTGCCATTTACATTTGATTTTTTAAAAATTGGAGTACTTACTAGGATGTAGCATTATTTAAGTTCCGTCTCTATAGATTTCCCTGTTACCTGGATTCCGGATAAAAGCTCATGATGGAGCTGGAGGCCCTCATCCTTAGCAAATTAATGCAGGAGCAGAAAACTAAATAAGGCATGTTCTTACTTTTTTGTGGCTCTGTTTTGCCACTATCTGCACAGATTTCACTTATTTTCTCCTGCTTTCATCATGTCTCACTGACCCTGGCCCATCAGGTCATTGAATTGTAGAGGGTACCTCATCTTTCCTGAAGCCTATGAGTTATAACAGAGTCTAGTGATGGTGGACAAAGCTTCAGGCCTGTGGGATGGCAGTGGGTATTGACATGCCTGTAGCTTTTGACTTTGTTGCACAGCTAACATTGACATTGGATTTGATAGAGAAATGGCTTTTTATGCCACTAATAGAAAACTGGTAATAAATATGTTTTATAGATCTTAGATTTAGAACTATAGAAGAAATTGTTTTCTGAGGAAGGGCATAGCTGCTGTTTAATTTTGAAAGCAAATTTTCCTTGAGTATCAGTTCTACTATGCAGAAATAATATAGCTTATTTGCTAGTACAGTGTTTGATAATAATATAGAAGAAGTTGGAATATTTATTAGATGCCTATAGGCAAAGTGGGAGACTAATTTGAATGATCTCTCCATGAATCTACTTCTAGTTTGTTGCCAAAGACATTTAAAGTAGGATAATTTATTGCCATGGAGGTTGGCAATAATTGGATTGATTTTTAGATTGTTTTAATAACATACTATAACATTTTATAAAAATACAGTACAGCCATCAGTCAGGACATTCATTTGTGCTGTAAATTACGTATTCCAATATTTAAAAGCTGCATAGTTTTGTATATCAAGAGAGATCCTTTAACATTACATTTTGAAAGTATTTCTCAATATTTGTGTTGGTGACATCTAAAGCAACACCATGTCATAGACTGACTCCTAAATATGTTTAAGGGCCTGCTAATTAATAATTTTATTTAAATCTTTTTACATCTTACATTTTGTGTGTGTACTTGAGCTGTGTTTGACTGAGAAAGAGAACTTAACTCACCTACTATTATTGCTTTCCTTTCTGTCTTTCCTGGGTTTTTTTGTGTCAATTTTTGCTTTATGATTTTATTTGATTCATACTAGACCTTCATTAAAATTATATCCTTTGACTTAAGTTCTCTCTTTAGTCTCATTTTAATTTTATTTTGCTTTCAAATGAACTTTTATAAATGAAATGTTCTTTCTTTTATTTTCATTTTTCTGTTGTATGCTTTTTCCTCTAAACTGTTCAGGGATATTTTACTTTGGAACCATCTCTTTTATATTTTTTATCTTTGAGCCCAGTAATTTCATAAGTGTATACCTTATTGTTACTAGTTTTGTGTTCATTTTTCATGGGCTGTGTTGTCCACTTTTGCCTTGAACATTCAGCTTTTCTCTTATTTAGGTAAGTTTCCTTCTAATACTTATTTGAAGTTTTATTTCTGTTTCATTATTGTGATCTCAGAGTATCTACAAAAGCTTAAAGTATCTCCCTCTCAAAGCTTCTGTTTTCTCTTAACTCACTTTCAACTTTGATCTTTGCATTACTTTTTTTCTAGCCTTTTCTCCATGTCATCCATGTAATTTTCAAGAGTTCCTTTTGGCCCCTTCCTTGAGGTATTGTTTCAAAGAAGTCATGTATTCTTTTACTGTTATGAACTAATGCCCGAGAGTTTGTTGAACTAATTTGCTTCCTGGCAAAATTTTTCCAATATGTATTTTTCATCAGCTCATTTCTTAGGTTCTGTTCTGTTGTCTTTCTCCTTTTGTCTGCATAGATCCATCGTTAATCATTACTTTCTTTAAATGGGACCAATTTTGTCAATTCGGTGAAAAATAGTGTTGTGGGGCAAGACCAGGCTTTTCAATTAAGATATGTGTTCTCAGAACACTTCCTGTGTACATTTTGTAAATATGTACCTGCGAAAAATAGAATGGTAGTGACAACTAATATAATAATTTATTTATTAATAGAAAGACTTACTTGGAAAAAAGATTAAAATATGTATGTGTATATTTTTTCATCTATCAAAAATAATTTGACAAACATTGACATTGGCTATTGCTCAGATATGATTTTCATTTTCTTCCTTACAATTTTTTGAATAATCATAACTTTAAAAATACAAATAGTTTACTATTACTATAAAAAATGATATTGAACATGCGCAGTGGCTCACGCCTGTAATCCCAGCACTTTGGGAGGCTGAGGTAGGCGGATCATGATGTCAAGAGATCGACACCATCCTGGCCAACATGGTGAAAGCCATCTCTACTAAAAATACAAAAATTAGCTGGGTGTGGTGGCATGCGCCTGTAGTCCCAGCTACTCAGGAGGCTGAGGCAGGAGAATGGCATGAACCCGGGAGGCAGAGGTTGCCGTGAGCCGAGATTGTGCCACTGCACTCTAGCTTGGGTGACAGAGCAAGACTGCATCTCAAAATTAATTAATTAATTAATTTTAAAAAAAGAAAAGAAAGATACCATTGACACTTTTAAAAAATGTATCATGCTGAAAAGAAATAGATCTTCTTTTTTTTAGTGGAGGAGTATTGTGGCATATGTGGGCTTTTTATGATGAAAAAGTTTTAGAATATTTGACTTCGTATATTTGATTGAGGATGAAGGTCTTTGGATGTTGTATTGAACTGACTCAATTCAGAATTGGACCCCCATGGAAATCATTTTGTGTTTACTTCATTGTTACGAAATAACTCTTGCTGGCACTAAAGACTTAAACTAGAATATCCCACAAGATCCTTTAACATCTGTGGGTCAAATCAAAGGGATTAAAACACGTGCTTTCTGTTTACTTTATAAATCTCAGTAATGACCTCAGTATGAAGAATTGGTTAGTGTCTACCCTTCTCTCTGTGTTTTCTGGAGAAAAATCAGCTCTTATTTGATTATTAGACATCTTAGACTTCTATGAAAAAGACATCCACTTATAAAGCCATATATTGCCATCTAGTGTGTGAAATATATATTATAGTTCCCCCTTGGAATCTAAACTAGAGAGGACTATGAAAATGACAGAAACACAGAATAACGCTATAACTATAATATAATTCACAAAACTGCATATCACAGGGAAATAAATTTAGGCCCATTAGAATTAAATAACTTACTAAAAAGTGCTTAATTAATGAGTGACAGAACTAGGAATGTGCTACATGACTCACATTTGTACAGACTTATGAACAGCCCCTTGTCTATAGCTTTATGTGTTTTTCTTCTCATTCTCATTCTCTTTCTCTCTCTTTCTAATCATATGTAGCCTTTAGGATTAACATAAGTATCATATCTTACGTGAAAGAATTCCCTTTCCATTATAGAGTGGTCTGGTTTTTCTGTCATCTAACTCTTTCTCTAGTTTACTTCATATGGAAGAAATAGATGTAATTGTTTTTTCTTTTGGCAATTAGTTATTACATTTATTAAACTTTCTCCCAGCTGGGAGAATAGAGAAACCTCATGTATCATATTGTGACCCTCTTATGATTTACTTTCTGGTTCTATAATGTGCTACTTTCTCTATATTCATATTACAAAGATTATATCACTTAATCCTCAGAGTAATCCTAGGCATTATTATTGTCTCAATTCTTAGTGAAACTGAGATGTGAACCTCAGTAAAATGACTGCAGAGCTTGTACTCTAACCACTGGTATGCATAGCTCTTCCGTGTGTACTTGATCTTCCCCTCTACCATGCACAGAAATTCCTCAAACCCCTGACCCTTAAACGTTAGATTCAGGAATTTCTAAGCTCTCTTCCTAGTTTTGCTTCTAGTTATAGCACTCATCTCTACCCCCTGACCCTCTGATTTTCAGGGATTCACCAGTTTAATCCTGCAAGAGAAAGATGCTTTACTTTTTCGTGTGTGTGTGTATGTGTGTGTATTTGCAATCATTCCAACCTTTCAAAACACAATGTTGAGCTTCACTTTCCTAGATTGGAGGATGGGGAAAGGAGTTTATTTTCCCTAAATAATTTATCCTGGTAAATTCTTTAATTTCTAGTTGCTGTGTGATAGCAAAGATGTAATAAAAGCAGAGAAGATCTCAAGAAGGCAAACTCTAATAACCAAAGGATCACATCCATATATGAATATATGAATAACAGAAATAAAATTTCTCTGTCTAGAAATATAGTGCCTCACAGATCTATGATGGCAATAGGTGCAGATATAGAACAGATAAGCATATATATGTTTAATTATAATTTAGGAGAAAATGGAATTGTTTTTAAAATTCTAAAATACAACCACAAAGATTAAGGAAATGCTACTTTATTTCAATGTAGAAAAGTTTTTAATTCATGACATTATTTATTTGATCGAATAATTTTGCTGACATTTAAAAATTATAGCACTTGTGAATCCAGCATAATAGTTTTTGAAAGTTCCAGTACATTTATAGATGCTAGGTTTTTAAATGAACTATTAAAATAAAGATCTTCGGGGTACCTTTCTAACTTTCCAGGGACTCTCTGATCAATAACTGCTTTCTCAGTGGTGACCTGTATACCATCCCACTCCTCTCCTCACATAATGCTCTTGTAAGCAAAACAAAACTTCTCACACCCTCCTGTCACTCTGTTCTTTCCAACCTCTGACTACATTCTCTGGCATCAGCTATCCAATCATCAGCTTGGACCTTAATGCTGTACTTAAGATAAGTGAAATTGTTCAGTGGATTTTTCAAAACTATATTACAGTATCTTAAGAATATCTTTTCAGTGCCAGTGAATATTCCTGTGCATCATTACTTTTACTGCATAGTGCTCTCGTCTTTTGATTTATCTTAATGTGGTAAACCAGTTGATGGGCATTTAGGAGATTTCCAGTTTTACAAAGTGTGGCTTTAATACTGCCAATATGAAATACAGATTCTTTTCACTAAACTCTTTTCCTTATAGAAGCAGTTATGTTGATGTAGAGTAGAATAAAGCCCTCTTGATTTTTGTCCTGTTTTTTTTCTTAGTTAATCTATGTTTTATTTCTCTGAGTGTACTTTAGAATCAGGTTTCATTAAAAACTCCTGTTGGAATATTGATTTGAATTACACTCAATTTAAGCATTAGTTTAGGAAGAATTGGCATCTTTATAACAGATTATCTTCTCATCTAAGAAAATGGAACATCTCTCCACTTATTTAGGTATTTTAATGTCCTCAGTAAAATTTTATAGCTTTTATCATAAGATCTTACACATTAGTTATTAGGCATGTTAAGAAATATTTTATGATATTTATGGAGGTTGTGAATACGATCACTTTTGTTGATTTATGGTTACTTGGTTTTAGATGTTTCCAGAGAACAATATACCTAGCTGAGTTTTTAAATCCAACATGAAAAATCTCTTTCTTTCGGTAGGAGAGTTTAACCCTTTTATATTTATTGAGGTAACTGCTGTGTTGTTTTTATCTTTTCCATTGGTATCTACTATTTATTTTTTTCTTTTGATGGGTGAGTTCAACCCTTTTACATTTATTGGGGTAACTACTGTGTTGTTTTTATCCTTTTCATTGGTGCCTACTATTTACATTACTTTTTTCCATTTTTTTAATTTTTGCTGATTTTATCAAGTATCTCTTTATTCCTTCCCACACAGTCTATTCACAGAATGTCCAACAAATTGTCATTTCATTCATGGTTCTCTTCTTACTCCTTACAAACCTGTTTATAACCTATTTGACTTCTTCCTTTCCTTTTCTCCCTCAATTCACAAATATTTATTGAATGCTTACCATATTAGATGCTGTTCAGTAGGTTTAAAAAATTAGTTATTTCTCTCCATTCCCCAAATAATTTTTTATTACTTTTCAAAGCCGATATGTAATTGAATAACAAATGAAGCAATCCACAGATGAACTAATAATTTATTCCTGGCCCTGCCCTCTTTCCGATTCTGCAGAGCTAACTGATGTTAACAGTTTAGTGAGTGCCCTTCCACACTTTGTTCCAATCATATGAAGCTTTGGATGACTATGGGTGCCTTCTAAAATTATTGTTTTGCACTTCGCTTATTTACTCAACATTCTTTCAGATAAGCACATCTGATTTATTTTTATTAAACAGCTGCATAACGTTTTTCAGTTTGAGAGTACTGGAATTTTGTCTTTCATCTCTTGTTTATTGATGGACTTTAATGTGGTTTCCAGTTTTTTTCTATTAAATGCTATGCCTTGATAAACATCCTTGTTTACATATTCTTAAATACTGGTGCTCTTAATGCTATATTGGGTGATAAGATCCCCAAAGTGAAATTTCTGGCTCAAAAAACCTGTATGTTTTAATAGGTATTGCCATATTACCTTCCAAAAAGTTTGTCGTGATTCTCATTCTTAACGTTTGACAATGCCTGTTTGCCTATATACTCATCAGCATCGGATATTTTAAATTTTTATCAATCTTAAAATTTCTGCCAAAGTGATAAGTAAAAACAGGTTAATTACTCTTGCATTAATTTGCATTTCCCTTGACTAAAAGTAAAACTGAGCCTATTTTCATAAGCTTATTTGTCATTTAGAGTTCCTTTTCTATGAAATGTCCCAGTCATTTCCTATGCTTACTTTTCTAGTGGATTATTTGTTTTTTATGAGCATATCATAAATGAAGGACATCAATATTTGTAATATAGTACTACAAATATTTCCAAGACTAGTATTTATTTGTCTTTTGCTTTTGTTTATTATTTCTTTTGCCATAATAATTTCTGAAGATTTTTATTTAGTCAAATGTGTCTTTTTCTTTAATAGATACTTGATTTCCTGATTGCTAAGGATTATCTCCCTCTCTCTAAAGTCATATAAGTATTCTGAACTATATTCCTAATATTTTTAATTTTTATCCTTTACATTAAAATCTTTACATGGAATATATGTTTATATAAAATATGAGAAAGATGTCTAGCTTTGTTTTTTTGTCTTTCCAGAGTGATATCCATTATATTAGCACAATTTATTTAATGAGATTCTTTTTTTCCCCACTAAATTGAAATTCCTCATTTGTCATATGTTAAATTCCATATATACTTGATTCTGTCTCTGGATATCTATTCTGTTCCCTTTATTTATTCATGTGGCAATACTGTTGTTGTTTTCATTATAGTCAATTTGTGGTTTTAAGTCATTTTTAAGGAGTCTGAACTATTTGAGCTGTAAACATGAGACAGCTTTATTTTTCCCCAGAACTGCCCTCAACGTCTCTATGTTGAACTCCATGTCTGTTTAGAGAGAATTCCTTAATGACATCTTGGTCCTTTACTACAACTTTCTAGTCACTTTTGGTTGTGAAAACAGTCTCACTTTGGTTTTGAAGACTCGTTGTGTTTATGTTTAAACTTCAGTCTCAGTTTGGAGCCTGGTCTCTCTACCCTAAATTCCAGCTAGACCTGTCTGTGGCACCTATGGTGCTAGGGAATTGTGGCAGAGTGGATTATGGGGGTCTGTGTGTGTGTGTGTGTGTGTATGTCTCTGAACATCTACAAACTATAAGCATACAGAACCATTGATTGCCTCTAAGACTGACTTCTTGGTGGTTGGCAGGGGGAATTGGCTCCTCTCGCCTGTTCCTCCATGATGGTCTATATGTAGACCATATGTGTGGTGTGTTTCCTTGGGCAGTAGGTAGTGTTTAGCCTCCTATGAAACTTTCTGTTACTGTTAACGGTCCTCTCCTTATAGGCAGCCCTACCAGCAGAGCTTTGCCCTAGGCCCCATGGGTTCAACAGTTCAGCAAGTACGTAGCCAGGGAACTAGGTCTCTGTTACTCCTTCTGGGAGCTCCTTCCCAGAGTTTACTTCTGAATCATTCTCCAGTAAGCTCCTAAGGAAGAGCTACTAGTCTCTGCTTACAGAGTTTGGAAGATAAAACTTCTCTCCAGAAACATGGCACTCTCTGTAGGACCAAGCTTTCACATCCGTTTGAATATTTTGCCTGTATTGCCTGGATTGTGGGGCTCAGGGTAGTGGGGTTAGTTTTGACTGGTCATTTCCTAGATCTTTCGAGGGCTGTTGGCTAGCACCTTTTCCTAGTGGCTTCTTAAACTTTAAATAAATGTAAGATCATTATCTTTTTTTTTTTTTTTTTGTCCCCAGCTTTACAGAAAGCAAGAATAATTGGGAGAAATACTGTTGCAATAAGTTTTAATGCCTGGAAGGCAAGAATTTCCTTACAATGTCTTTACTAATGTATCATAATTTTATAATAACTATCAAGAAGGTTTGTTTATTGACCTCCCTCTGCCCTACTTTAGGCCCTTTTTTTGTCCTTCAAACTCAGCTCAAAACCACTTCCTCAAGAAAGTCTTCCTAATAGAAGAGAAGAATTATAATGTAACCAACACAAAGAAAAGATAAATATTTGAAGTGATAGGTAGTCCAGTTATCCTGATTTGATCATTACACATTTATACATGTATCAAAATATCACATGTACTCCAAAAATATGTGAAACTATGATATATTAATAAAAAAACAAGAAAATAAGAAAGTCTTTCTGAACCCCAAGACCAGGCCATTTTTCCCATTACATGTATTCGTAGTTTTTGGTGACTCATATTTTTAACACTTATCACAACTGTAATTAATTAACAGTTTAATCCATTGTGCAGTGTGTGTCTTTTCTGGTAGAATATAGAGTCCACTCAAACAGGTACTTACTTGGACTTCCCTGTTCGTGTTTTCCCAGGATTTGTTTGTGAGTGCCTCGTATATGTAGGCTCTCAGTCTGTATTGAGTGAATGAATGAATGAATGAAACAATCTGAAATATGTCTTGAAGGACATTCAGTGGGAAAGGGAGAAAGTGCTTTAGAGAGAAAAATGGTCTTAGCATAAAGTTAGAAATAGAAATGTTCATTCTATATTTGGCAGACTGAAAATGGATTGACTTGGTAGGAGCTAGGCTTTATGGTGGGGAATTTTAGGAGATAAAACTAGAGATATGGATGTGGGGCAGATTGTGGTGAGCCTTGAAGGTGAACATCTGTTGAACAAATGACAGGGGTCTTAGTTCATCAGAAATACTGAATCTACCTTTCAAAACCTGGCTGGATACACTGAGGTGGTAAATAACTTTACCTAATTAGATTGGAAGAAAGAAAACACTCTCAAGCCTTGTTCTAAAGGCTGTTAACTTTAACATATGCTTAAACAGACACTTAAAACGTGAATAAGTTATACTACAGAGATGCAAAACTTATTATGTGCTGTAGAATATAATGATAAAATACTACCCATAATGAATACCTTCAACTTCCTTTCTGTAAATTCTAGAATTTTCCATCACTTTTGATGGAAAAATGAGAAATACGTGTACTAAAAGAAGTTTAAATTCTTGATTTTTCCTTGACGCTTTACTGAAAACAGTTTTATTAAAAGCACAAAGAACGAAAGTCCTGTATTCATCAAATAGTATGCTTCATTGCATTTTTCAGCAGACCATCTCCATAGGAGGGGGAAATATTCAGTTTCTAAACTTCTGGGCGAGCTGGTCTGTTGGGCTGCCTGCAAACTTATAAACTGGGATCTTAATTTTAGAAAAAACAATTATTAGCATTAAATTTTTAATATATTAATTAAATATTGTCTCCTTTGCTATTTTCTCATCTTCTTGTCTTTTTATATTTATTATTTCTGAATTCTCTTGTCTTTTTAAATGTATTATTTGCTAAATGGCAGATTGAGAGTCTGTTCTACTTAATCTTTCTTTCTCTAAGTGCCTGAGAGGCAGCCCAACCTAATCTTCACCTCTCTGCCACCTTCCACAAATGGGGACGTCAGTAGAAACAGCGGAGACTCCCATCATCTTGGAGTTTAGGGTGATCTGGCACTTCTGTTATTGCACTTATTACTCACTTCTGCTCCTGGCAGGACAGAGGGAGTTTACCTACTTAAGTGTCCCTCTGGGGAACTAATTAGTTGTGTCAGAAAAAAAAAAACAAAGCAACATAAAGTTGAAACTAGCTGGAAAATGATGATAACTCCAATATCAACACCATTTTGTGAATACTTACGTTAAGCACTTTCCTAAATTATAATTTTTACCCTTCACAACCACCTCATGAGAAATATTATTATTCCCATTTTATAGAGCAGGAAAGTGAGGTTCCAAGAAATTATGTTAATTTGTTTAAGGCTCTATAGCTGTTGAGTGGTAGAACCAATTATGGAATCCGAATCTTCTCCAGGCTTCAGTAATTGGAGCAGTATACCTTTTTGCCCCTCTCCTGGCAGTTTATCCTTTACCAGTGTGTGTGAACTCTCCATGCTTGATATAAATGCATCATAATGTAAATATTTTCACATTTTTGTTCTCATACACATGCTGTCAGTAGATGTGTGATGTTTTAAACTAGGCCACCAGGTTGCCACCCTAACAGAAGGAAAGATTCCTTCTTAATGCTGCCTTTCTGACTGTGTGCTTCTTTTAGAACTTGGAGCCCTATTTTTCATTTAGAGTTCTTCGATAACAGAAAAGCTTTAAAAAGAAATGTCCATACTAGAGATGGGGATGAGATGAAAGAACAGAGAGCTATAATTTATGGAATTGCGTCATTATCACCAACTGAGTCATCAACCGAATTGAATTAAACTTTTCCCCATCTGAGCTGGCAAAGGCATTTTCAAGAAATAAGAAATTTGAGAACTAAGATTTTAGCTTTCTGGCAGAAATCTCTGAAGATTCAAATATAATGTGCTAAATCCAAATAAGAAAGTATTACCACAATCAACTACTAATTTTAAAGTAGGGAATTCTAAACATTAGTGAAAAGAGAGGAAGGGAAGGATAAAAAAAAGAATTGGAGGAATACCAGCATTCTTCACTGGATAAGCTTTAGTCCACATTTGTTTTTTTTCTTCACAAATGTATCTTATGTAAGTAGTTTTGTATTATATTGCCTCAGATTTATGAGACATGTTTATACACTGACTGGACGTTTCTGAACGCCATTCTTCTGAAGTCCTGTTTCCAGAGTCTGACATTTTTTTCATTGTGACTTGAATGTTTATGTCTGGAAAATAATGAGAGAAAATCTAAAATGTATTTGAGTAGCCAGCACATAACACTTTTGTAATATTTACTAGTCTAGAAGTCTCTGTTGGTTTGAGTAAGATATTTAAATGTTGATCTCTCCTAAAATTTGCTACATGAAATAGCCAAAGGAAATCATCGTATCCGAAGCAGAATTTGCTATTTCTGTGACTTTTAAGATACTTTTTGCATCTTATAATTTTACTTGCCAAAAGCATATGAAAATATGAGATTTTACTCCAAGAAGAGAAATTAAAATTCAGTTTTATTTTTAAATGGCACTTGTCATCTTTTATTCAGATGTCAAATTCATTTTTTTCATTTTACAGATATTTATTGAATATCTACTATGTGCTAGACATTGTTCTAGACACCCTGGGTACAGTAGTGAACCAAACATTAAAAGCTCCAAGAAACTTCTATTATAGTGGAAGGAGACATAATATTGTATAGTATTTGATGCAGAGGGTGGAGGAGAAATAAGTAAATATGCGAAATGATGGTACGTGCTGGGGGAAGAGAAAACAAGATAGAAGAAGTAGAAAATGACAAGGAATACTCTTGTATATAGTGTGAGCAGTTCTGTGACAAGGTGATTTTTAACCAGTAGACACCTGAAGGTAGTGAAAGTGTGAGCCAAGAGAATCTCGGCGCGGGGAGGGGGGGGGAGTGGGACATCCAAACAGGAGTTCTTTGGAATAAGTAGGAAGTCCCCAAGTAGTGAGCAGTTTTATAAGGCAGCCACACTGGCTGGCATGCAGTGTATACTAAAGGGACAGTGATAGAAGATGAGAGCAGAGAGGAAGCAGGAGGCTCAATTACATAGGACTTTGTGGGCTGTGAAGGAGACATTGGGTTTTACTCTCCATCAGATGGGAAGCCATTTCAGAAAGACGTGATGCGACTTAGATTTAGGGATTATGAGCTTACCTTGCTGTTGTTTGGAAGTTAGACTGTAAGAGGGCTGAGATGACCAGATGAACGGATGTTGTGAATGCAGAGACCAGAAATGATGGTGGCATAGAATACAGCAATACTGGTGGTATGTTGAGCAGTAGGTGCAATCCAGATGTACAAGGATCCCTCATTTTTGCATAAATTCTAAAGGGTTCAGGTTGTTACAGATACTTGATTTCAAAAGTATTTCTGCCAGGATTTGCTAATGGATTAGATATGGACTGTGACAGTGGTTTCAAGAGTGAAATCACTGTTTTGGGACTGAATAATTGCAGAAACAGAGTTGTCTTCTACCAAAGGGAGAAAACTGAGGGAGAAGTAGGTTTGTGAGGCAGGTAATGCACTGGGAATCAAGAACAGGAATTTGGTCTTGGATCGGGTTTGAGATGCTGAATAGAGATTCAAATGGGAATACTCAGGAAGTTGAATATAGAAGGTTTCAGGAGCAAAGTCTGAGCTGGAGATATATATTTGAAAATCATCAGTAGATAAATGGTATTTAAAGCCATGGAACTGGATGAGGTCTAAGATTGAACCCAGAGAAACTGCAAAGTTTGGAAACTAGAAGATTAAGAGGAACCCCAAGAAAGACTGAGAAGGAGATGCCAATGAGTGAGGGGGAAAACCAAACATGTATGTTGTCCCACAGGCCAAGAAAGTGTTTGAAGAAGGAGGAAATCATCAGCTATGCCAAATACTGACTATAGTTTCATCTAAGAGTTGCCCATTGGATTTTGCAATGTGGAGGGTGTGTTAGTCCATTTCACATTGCTATAAAGAAATACTTGAGGCTAGGTAATTTATTTAAAAAAGAGGTTTATTTTGGCTCACAATTCTGTGGGCTATACAAGCATGGCAACAGCAGCTGCTCAGCTTCTGGTGAGGCTTCAGAAAGTTTTTAGTCATGACGAAGGGCAAAGGGGGAACAGGAGCATCACGTGATGAGAGAGGGAACAAGAGAGAGATGCCAGGTTCTTTTAAACAACCAGCTCTCATGTGAACTCATTACATAGGAAAGGCACCGAGCCACTCATGAGAGATCCGCCCCCATGACAAAACACCTCTCACTAGGTCCACCTTCAACACTGAGGATCACATTTCAACATGACATTTGGAGGGCACAAACATCAAAATCATGTCAGGGGATAAAGGTGACATTGACAATAGCAGTTTGTATGGGATGCTGGGGAATGAAAGCCAGATTGGAGAAGGCTCAAGAAACAAATGGGAAGGGAGGACACTGAGACAGTATGTTTAGACCAGTGTTTCTCACTTTTTCGCAATCACCTCTTTAAGGAACTTTCTTAGACTATTTTTTCGAATCCTCCCCCTCTCCATGAAATTCCAGTATCACAGGTATACTTTTGTAATGTATTGTATATATATCTATGCCTTACATATAAAAAGAGTAAGCAATTTTTGCCTGCAAGAATTAATTTTTGACCTTTTGGAGTGATATCACTCCTATTGAGAATGGCACGGAATAGACAATTTTTTAGATGAGTTTTTCTGTGAAGCAGGGCAAATAGGCTGTTAAAGGATGAGGTTGGATCAACTTTTAATTGTATTGTATTATATTTTTAAGATAGGATACATTATAATATGTTTAGGTGCTGATGGAAACAATCTAGTAGAAAGGGGAAAATTGATGATGTAGGGGCAAGATTGAACAGTTACAGAAGTCATGGTCTTGAATAGGAGACAGAGGATGGGCCTCAGATGGGATCCAGACAGTTCTCCCAAAATAGTACACAAAGGAGGGCAGAGCACATCAACACAAGTAGATGATACCTTTGAAGGTGAGGGCTTGTGGAAGTCCTCTGCTGGTTGACTTTTTTTCCCCAGAGAAACAAGAAGCAAGAGCATCAGCTGAGATTGAAGAGGGGCTGAAGACATTGAAGATTTGTAGAGAGGGGAGGTGTTCTGTGGTCATGTAGTGGGGGTGAATTGAGTAGAATATAGTAGGATAGCTAGGCAGCACTAAGACTCAATTCAAATTAGTGATCATAAGTTTAAACTGCAATCAGTCAATATTCTTCCCCTCCATGACTTGATCTTCTGTAAGCACATTACACACTTTCAATATTTGATTAAATGAATAAATGAATCAAAAAGTGAGTTAGTACTATTTATGCTGCATACATGTAAGATTTTTTCCATTTACTATTTATATGTTTTCAATTGGAATATTTTATACAATAGATGTTAAAATTAAGGACTTCAAATAAGAACATAGAATAATATACCCAAGTTCAGCCTTTTTTTGGATCAAAGTAATTAAAATCAACAATGATTTCAACAATGATTCAGTGCCTTTTTTTGGTTGGTGATGTTGTTCATTGTGGGAGAAGTATGTAAAACTGACAACTAATTTTGAATCTTTCCATATATATTTTTATTAAAAAAAGAAACTAAAAGTAAATGGTAGTTTCTTTCAGGATGTGGTATTCATTCTTTAGAAATTTCTAAAATTATGAACTGTGCTTAAACATTTATGTATCCATTTATTTTTTCAATAAATATTTTCTTAGGATCTCTTCTCTTACCAGTCACAGAAAGGACAAAACTGAATAAAGCATGATTTCTACCTTGAAGTATATTATAGGCATCTGTATGTTATTCTAGTTTTTAGAAGAGGTGGGTATATGTTTCTTTAGCATACATAGACGTAGACTTGAACTAATATATTTAAGGAACCAGGTTTCTATGTGGTACAATGTAGAATTAGCATTAATAAAGAGGGAATGTTACGAAATTCATAAAAGAAAAAATTCGAACACATTAATAAATTTAGTGCATTACGTATAAAATCTTACTGGTAGGGTCTGCTCCTTTACTAGGAAGCAGTGTGCTTTGTCATGACTACAATTGTGTGCTATATAAAATCTTAATGAGAAATTGCCATTAGATTCTTAAGGTTGTTATACTTCCCTTTTTCAAGACCATTTTGTGCTTTTGAGAAGTTAAGAGCTTTATAAGCCTGACAATACTTGTGATTCAACCTTCTATTGAGGCCAAGTGGGGACCTGGAGCTCAGACTGCAGGACACACAGATGAACAGCATGTGGCAGTGTTTAAATGTTCTTCTGACAGCCAGTGCCACAGTCTTAAGACAATTTAGGGCAGTTCTCTGCGATGATTGCAAATGCATCCCAGGATTATATTTTTCTTTTATATTGCTATGTGTCATGCTTTGTTTCCCAAACAGAAAGAAAATGAATAGGCAGTTTTCTGGTGCAATTCTTAGTAAACAAATTGTCAGAATGAACTCCATCCATTGCTTAAGAAAAACATAAACACAATTTAGTCACTGGATGTGTCTGTATGTAGGTTGTTCCTGTGGAGAATTTTAGTTTGACCCATGTTTTTTTTTTTTTTTTTTTTTTGAAAATTCTGATAGACTAAGGTTCTCTTTGTTTTCATAATAGTCCCTATTCCCCCCAAAAGAGTAAGCTGTCAAATTACTGAGGTTTTATTTGTATAAATGTAGTTGCACATATCTAACTTAATAAATTGTGAATTGATTTTTGTCATGACTTTAAGTCATAGGTATTTATTGAATAAAAGAAAACTAAGCTGTTGGGTTATTTTTACAACTTTCATAGAGAATTTTCTTTCATGTAGATTTTTTCCATATAGCATATACAATAGAATACATTTTAAGCCATTCTCTATATATGCGTGTGTGTGTATATAGCGTGTGTGTATGTATCCTCACATTGTCCTTCACACATTTTAAGATGATAGCACTCAGTGATTGAAATGTTTATATAATAATATAATTGAGGGAAAAATCTATGAACACAACTGTCAGACAATAGATTTATAAAATAGTTTAATCAGTAACTGTTGTCTTTAAGCGTGAATGTCCTTACTATTCTTCTACCTTTTACATTTGCTGTTACCACAAGCACTTTGCTTAGAGCAAATGTGATTCCTTATTGCCCAAATGCTTATTGCATTCCAATTTATTATAATGCACATACATCTGTTCAGCGCTCACTGTGTTCCTGGAATTGTCCCAGAGTCTGGGCTTCTATCCTTTAATGAGACCCAGCCTAGTTCTTCAGGAGCTCACAGTGGGAAGACATGTCTGTTGCACTTATCTTCTAGTTGCTTCTGAACTTCCCTGCTTTGTTTACAGGTTGGCTTTAGGGCAGTCTCTGTTCATTTCTTCTGCCTTTCTTACCAGTCCTGTCTCTGCTGCTTGTTAGCTGTGTGACCTTGGCGACAGTTACTTGATCTCTCTGAATCTCTGATTCCTCTTCTGTGTAATGAAGTGATAATTCCTACCTCATCAGGGCATTTGGGAAGATTAAATAAGATAATGTGTTAAAGCATCTAGTAAATTGCTGGCATATGGTAAATGGTCAATGAAAGAAACTGCTGCTGCCATTTGACTTGTGTTCGCTATGTGCCTGGCACTTAATTGCTAAGAAACAAACCGTAGTTCCTTTTCATTCCCTTGCTACTGCACTTTCTTCAAACACATCATCAGATGAGAATTTAGAACCAGATTAAATAACAATAGCTCCAACTTATCAGTACCCATTATGTGCTAGATATTTTACCTGTCTTGATAACAATTCTTAAAACAACCCAGCATTGTTATTATCCCCACTATATAGAGCAAGATGGGAAAGATAAAAGTGACTTTCTAACCCTGCAAAACTACCCACCAGAAGAACCAAAACACTGACTGCAAAGCGTGTCTTCTTTTTCGTTTTTTGCAACCAGTCACTTTCTCCAGTCTTTTCCAACTCTAAAATATTTTAAAGATTTTTTGAAAAATTCATGTGTATTATGATCACAAGCACAAGATGTTTTCATTTGAGCACAAACTCCAAAGTAGAAGCAATAGAAGTTTTCACTTGAGCACCAATTCAAATCCATATGCCCAATCATGTCATTAACAAGTTAAAAATATAGAAATATGCATTTTTATAAATAAGTGTGACTGTTAGTTCATGGACAGACCAAAGTTCCCTAAATAGTTCTCAGATCTTGCCATCCACATTAGTTGATTTTTCTGTATCAGCTGAAAGCAGAATTCTTTTTAAAGGGGAAAGCAGTGGTTTCCTTCATTAGACTTTTGAAAATATTTAAAAATTTTAAATAAAATTTACCATTTTGATTTTTATGAAGAGGTTTGCTTTGATATTTTAACTTTAGACATATGAGGCAAATTTTGACAACCTATGCTGGCTTCAGTAAAGTAGTTTTTTGGCTTTTTCTATATCTTGGTCACTGGTGGCCTGGGGACATCAGGCACAAAGAAGAGATGATACAGTTAAGGAGGTGAACAGCTGATCCATGTGGTTCAGCTGATGAGCCATGCCTTCTGGGTTTAATATAGCAAGAGTTCTTGATTTGAGAAAGGGGAATTTGCAAGTGTGTATTTTCTTTGGAAAAACTGAACAAACTATAAAATTGAATCGGAATAATTATAGTTCTATATAGAATCCTAAATATCAGTCTCTAAATGGTTACCTTGGGCAAATGCCAATCTATCTAGACTTCATCTTTCTCCTCTGTAAAATGAGACCATTGAACCCTAGATCTCTAAGATCGTGTCTCAATCTAAATCCAATCTAAAATGATTCTCTGAAGAGGCAGGCATATGTGTGTGTGTGTAATTGCTGTTTGAAGTGTGAGTTATTTAAACACAAATTCATAGGATGTAGATATCAGAAAATGTGTTTATAAAATGTTGATGTGGGTGAGTGAGAGAGAAATATTTTATTATTGTTTACAAACACCTTGGTTAACACATTTACACCTTTGCTGAATACATTAGATTTTGGGGGAGGAAACAAAAACGGCTTATATTCAAACCAGGATCCAATTGGATTTAAAAACAGTGGTTGGTTTGTCTTTTTCATCCACTGAATTTGAGTTTCTTGAGACTTTCTCTATCTCTACCACTTTGTACTTCCCCAAGTAAATATTTCTTAAATGAATGAATTACTAATTGAATGAGAAACTCCCCATTGTACTTGATTAAATATTGCAGACAAATAGGAGAAAATCAATTTGTAATCTTCTTTGACCTCAACTATTCCGTCACCTAATATCTATGTAAGTTACATTGAAGGAAAAAAAAATCAGTTACCAAAGGAAAACAAATTCCTTTTATCCTGTCCCTTCACTGACCTCTCATTAAGAAAAGCAAACTATAATATCTTTAATGGTTAGCAGAATGATTCTTTGAAGTTTTATAAACATAAATAATCTTTATTTCTGGTAAGCGGTTTTACTTATACAATAAAACTACCGAATGAAATATAGTAGAAATTTGGATAGGACTTTTCTCCTGATTTGTTTTAAAG
Organism: Colobus angolensis palliatus; assembly: GCF_000951035.1. Lineage (NCBI taxonomy): Eukaryota > Metazoa > Chordata > Mammalia > Primates > Cercopithecidae > Colobus > Colobus angolensis. Next base: position 4,215,942 of record NW_012115933.1, read on the forward strand.
AGGCATACATAAAGTAACAACAAAATATAGCAAAAGCCCCCCAAAACTTTAGAGATTGTATGTGTATGTGTGAGTGTGGGTGTTGTCTTGGAAGAGGAATGGGATTTTAGTTATTTGTACATTTTGTGAAGCAACTTATGAGTTCAGTATTAAGTGCAACAATACATTTCAACATTAGTTGTTCTAAATCTGATAATATTTTATACATGGAGAAATTTTAAAAAATAGATTTCAATTTGTAAATATATAAAAAATTAAACGACTTTTTTTCTGGGCCTCAACCTCCTTAACTATAACTCGGAGGACTGGGATAAATGATGTCGCAGATTCTTTTAGCACCAAGCATTTGCTGATATTGTAAATTAACTGATCAGTTGGCTGTAATATTGGCTTTATAGTTTTACTCTAGTGTGGCATTCTTCTACTTTAAATTCATCTCCCTGACACTGCTTTTTTACCGTGTTCTATTCATCTCCTCTAGAAAAGAATTGATTTATTTATTTTTAGATACAGGATCTTACTCTGTCACCCAGACTGCAGCATAGTAGCACAATCATAGCTCACTGGGACCCTGAAACCCTGGGCTTAGTTGATCCTCCTGCTTCAGCCTCCTGAATAGTTGGGACTATAGGTACATACCACCACGCCTGACTACTTTTTTTTTTTTTTAATTTTTTGTAGAGACAGGGTCTTGCAGGCAGGTCTCAAACTCTTGGCCTCAAGTGATCCCCCTTCTTTGGCCTCCCAAAGTGCTGGAATTGCAGGCATGAGCCACCATGCCCAGCATAAGAATTTTTTTTTTTTAGTTTTACTTTTTGTAGTTTACTTTATGAAAGAATTAAAAAACAGGAAGCAAATTGGACATTTTTAAAATCATATTTTTACATGTATGGGCAAAATTTTTGTATTTTGAAATGTGGAACCAAGTTTTAGGAGATGAGACAGTATAGCACTACAACTATATGATAAAGGCTCTAGCTTGTTCCTGTGACCCAATAGTCCTTGAGGCATTCAAAGGGATTTTTCACATTGAATACCATCTGTTACCTTCTAACCATTCAATCCTGCAGTATCACTCCACCAAATGTGAAATAAGAGACATTACCTAAGCCGTTATGCTATAAATTCACGTGTAGCAGCCCACTCTCTTTATTAATGCCTCTGTGTCAGCATGTCTAAATGCATGTTGATACTACTATAATGTGACAGTTTTGTATATATGCTTTATTTTTATTTTTTGTAAGATACAGATTTATTCAGAATTATAGAATTATGGAAAACTATAATATAATATATGTAGGGCTACATATGTGTATATATGTAGCTATATATATGGGGCTACATATGTATACATATACATATATAGCCCTATATATATATTTACTATATATATATAGAGAGAGAGACAGAGTCTCGCTCTGTTGCCCAGGCTGGAGTGCAGTGGTGTGATCTAGGCTCACTGCAACCTCTGCCTCCCAGTTCAAGCAATTCTTGTGTCTCAGCCTCCCTAGTAGCTGAGATTACAGGCGCTCACCACCATGCCGAGCTAATTTTTGTATTTTTAATAGAGACGGGGTTTCACTTTGTTGGCTAAGCTGGTCTTGAACTCCTGACCTCAAGTGATCCACCCATCTCAGCCTCCCAAAGTGCTAGGATTACAGGAAAACTATATTTTTACATATGATTCTATTATCTGACAGTTTATAAGTCACTTGTCCTATTTAATTTTTTTTTTTTTTGAGATGGAGTCTCGCTCTGTCGCCCAGGCTGGAGTGCAATGGCGTGATCTCAGCTCACTGCAACCTCCATGTCCCGGGTTCAAGCACTTCTCCTGCCTCAGCCTCCAGAGTAGCTGGGACTACAGACACATGCCACGGTGCCTGGCTAATTTTTTGTATTTTAGTAGAGATGGGGTTTCACCATGTTCTCCAGGCTGGTTGAGAACTCCTGAGCTCAGGCAACCTCCCTGCGTCAGCCTCCTGAAGTGCTGGAATTACAGGCATGTGCCCGGCCTTGTTTTCTTTTTGTATTCTACTCCTTCAATGTAGAATATTTTTCTTTGTTTATTAATTTATTTTTAATTGACAAATAATAATTGTGTGTGTTTATGGGGTACAATGTGATGTTTTGACCTATGTATGCATTGCAGAAAGATTCATTCTAGCCAATCAACATGTCTATAAACACCAATTTATCATTTTTTTTTGTGGTGAGTATATTACAAATTTATTCTTCAGCAAGTTTGAAATATATAACACATTATTATTAACTATGATCCCCATGCAATGCAATAGATCACTAAAACTTCTAAGAACTTCTGAACAATTCACTTGGAAATGATTAAGGACTCATTTAAACATAGACATTTCAGTGCTATGCTTATAATTCTCTTCATGTCTAGAGAAAAATGTTTGTCCCTCCTTCATAGAAGATTATTTATATCCTACCCATAACTGGAAAAACCAAAATTTCTCTGAAGTTTCAAAATGCTGATATTTTCGAAATATACTTACTTTAACCAAGATAAAGTCTATTTTATCTGTATTTCTCTTAGCATGTTGCAAGGATATGTATGTTAGTAGATTCTGTAAAATCTTACTAGTTTAGAATATTTGAAGAAATATTTGCTTTTCAAATTTATGAAGTTCAAAATGGTATACCAGGGCTAGCATGCACATGCCAGGACAGGCAGACAGATGCACTTGCACACATATTTCCACTTTGAGCACAGTGATCATGGACTTCGAGTGTGTTCTTTGGATTAGTGCTATCATGAGTCAGTGTGAAAAGAGGGAAAGTAACTTAAAAGTAAATAAGAAAAGGAAGGCTTGACCTCAGGACTTGACATCTCTGAAGATTATCTCAGGTGTTGATATCCCCTTTAGGATCACTGCTTCAGAATAATGAAATGAAAAAGCTCACGCTCCTCTTCAACCTTTCATTCTCAAACAATACAGCACACAGGCACATACTATCAATTTAGCCCACCAAATATTTTAGATATCTGCTTTGGATGCATCATAGTCTTTCTGTGATGTTTTCCCCCGTCATTCGCGTGGTAGAGTCTGCTGTCTAACCATTTTTTTTGGTTTACTGGTAAGAAATGAATTTTGGACTTGCAAGGACTGGCTGCCTTTGAAGTAGTATTATTAAATTTTCTAACACTTATTACCCAGAAATTTTATCTGGCCCGTTCAATAATTAGTTTATGGCTAGTTGGCAAAGATTTTAACATTTTTGCCTGGATAATTTCTTGTTTAATTATTGACATATGACACAAGTTTTGTGAACCATGAATGAGATTACAAAATTTCTATTTTTCCCTCACACGAAGTCAACAATCTGGACTAGATTTTACCATTGTCATTATCAGAAGTTTCTCCAGTGATGATGTTTTCATTGGCTTATTCATTGTTTCTAATATGAAAATAGGAAAAAAACCCAAAACGTCTATTAGCAATAAGCACAAAGGGCAAAACTCAATTCTCTGACTTAATTCTCAAAGTTAACATAAAACTGGCAACTCTTTGTATTTGTATAAGTTTTCTGAGTTTTTAAGAGTCACCATTATTTGTTTTAGAATTTTATATTTTTAATTTCTGTTTCAAGTAGATGGAAAGATCAGCAAATCATTTTTTCTTTTATAATAATATAAAATATTCTGAATGGACAACAGTGCCAAAATAGTCTTACATTTACAAAATGACTTTATAATCAGATAGATATAAATGATTGAATATAGAGCTATATATATTTATATGAATAAACCAAAGAAAGTCAAATATACTTATGATACTTAAAGAATTATATGGTTTTAAATTTTTAATTTTAACTCATATTATAAGAGTAATTGCAGAGTTTTCCTGCCATTAAAAATGTAATATTGAAAATATTCTATATTCCTCATAATTACTTCTTAATGGCACTGTACTTGTCATATATATTTTTTTCTCAATATCTCTCCCCCCTACCAGTTTAGGGCACTTAATTTCACATGGCTCTTCACACAATTTTTTATTTAATAAGTATTTATTGAACGAATGAGTGAATAGGTGATTCAGATTTTCACAATATGTCAGAATGGTCATCTTGGCTAATTGTTATCATTCATTAGTGCTATTGATAAAATATGTGTTTACTTAAAATTGCCATTTAAAATATATACATTTGGATATTTTTACCTGAAACAGCCAAGTCTCACATTATATTTTTACTTAGATATATATATAGATATGGCGGAAACCAATGAAAAGTTATCTTTTGACATAATGTAGTTCCTGGGAACTAAACTGTCAACCCTTTAACATAATAGCAGTATAATGCTGAATTGTACTGTTCGATTTATTTTGACTCTGTATTGTTACTGATATGGTTTGGCTGTGTCCCCACCCAATTCTCCAATTGAATTTAGCTCACAATATCCCCACGTGTCGTGGGAGGGACCCAGTGGGAGGTAACTGAATCATGGGAGCAGGTTTTTCTCATGCTGTTCTTGTGATAGTGAATAAGTCTTGTGAGATCTGATGGTTTTATAAAGGGCAGTTCTCCTACATATGCTCTCTTGCCTGCTGCCATGTTAAGTCATGTCTTTGCTCTTCCTTCATCTTCCAGCATGATTGTGAGGCCTTTCCAGCCATCTGTGAGTCCATTAAACCTCTTTTTCTTTATAAATTACCCAGTCTTGGGTGTTTCTTCATAGCAGTATGAGAATGGACTAATACAGTTACTTTTTCTTTTTTATTAGTCCTTCTCTGTTTATTTAAATTTTTGGTCTGTATTCTAGAAAAGGGAAGATAAAACTTTCAAGATAAGATAAGGGAACATCTTAGTAGTTTACTACATTGAAAAATACAGATTGTAGTGCTAAATGCATGAAAATTAATGATCTTAGAAGAATCGCTCCAGCTAAGAAGGGGGCTTCTAGAGTAAGAAAAGCAAAGGGACATTATCAGACAAGCTGCTAATGTAAGACACCCAAAAAGCAGAGGTATCCAGGATAACACGCCCTGGAGTTATTTGTCTTCATCAAATAACTACCAAATGTGATTATCCCAGGGGTACATGGGTTTTATGGTAGACACACTAATTCTGCATTCTACGCTGTATAACACAAATGGTATACCATCTTTCAAACTTCTAACTGAAGAAATCAAACTCAAAACAAACCTTGATCTGCTATATGAAAGCATCCTTTCCGTAGTCATATTTCCCACCAAAGCCATGAAACAAGACTGAAATTCACTGTTCATCTAAATACACTTAAGGAATTGAAGTTGTGTCTCCTAGAGTGGCTGTATGCCATTCAGGTACCCATATTTGTTTGTAATTTCAAAGCCAAAGAATGCAACATGTCTGTTCTTCTCAGAGTTGCTTATCTGTAGGCCACACTTGACATTTTAAGTCCAAGTCATTTTTGGATTATCTGAATGCAGAAGAACTCTGGAAAAGATTCTTGTGAGTCAAAACTTTTAGTTTGATAGCCAAATAATTAGACCTAGTTTATTAAGTTTTTCTTTACCCAAATTTCACCAGACTTTAATTTAATTGCGTTATAAATGTAGTAAGAAGAAATGGGACAAAGCCGAAATATAAAAGAGAAGATTGACAAATATCAGTGCCTCACTCTGGTAGACACTGGCAATAGAAACAAATGAGGAAGAGTGCATTTATCTCTGCCACAGACCAGTCAAATAGGGAAAAAACATGCAGATATTTACCATTCCTTATTCTACCAGGTACTTTTAAATCAGTCAAACTTAGAAGTATGTAGAGAAATTCTATCTCTGTAAATGAAAAGGAGAAAGGAGTAACAAAAAGAATAGCTGACAGTTAAACAGTGCTTACTATCCACCAGATCCTCTTCAAGGTGTTTTAAATATATTAGCTAATTTAATTCTTGTACTAGTCCTCACATTATTATCCCATTTACCTGATGAACCTAAGTATAGAAAATCACTGTTACTACTATGGGTAAGTAGCTTGCCCAAAGTCACAGAGCTTATAAGTGACTGAGCCTGACTGAGGGTTCCTTCCCAGGCCATCTGGCTCTATAGACCTATACTGCTGTGCCTTGAATTTTTCAGACTTAACAGAAAATAGATTTTCTATTTTGAATATAGTGTTTTCTCTATAGTCAGGTTACTAAGATCTCACAATTCTATCCAAAACCCTTATGCTGTCTCAAACAAAGCAAATAGTATATATTTTATTTGAGAGTTCAAATCTCCAAGACCTATTTTACAAACTGGTTTTCAGTGACTAACTTGCAGGAACCCACTATTCAAAGATGCCTTCTGTTGTCATTTTAATGCATTCAGAATCTTTGCATTTGGCATGTCTTGCATTTTATTATGGTTGATTTTATTTTGAGACATATGAAGTTTTTGTGTGTGTGCTTAGTACCTTTTAATGGATTGTTTCTGTTAAATAATTGTCTTTGTGTATTTTAGGTTTGCTCTTCCTGAAACATTTTTTTGAAACTTTAATTCATCTCCTATGTGTCTTTTTTAATCAGATTAAACTTTCACAACTAGACAGCCCATTGGTTCATCTAAATTGTAAAACATATAACAAGAAAATACAAAGTAGCGGTTAAGAAGTTTCTGAAAAAGATGGGGGAATTGCCAGATAACCAATTTTAGAATGTTAAAAAAAAATATTGGAGCAAATTTCCTTGTATGTAGGTGTTTCATTGTTCCTGACAGTTATCAGTGCCTGAACTTTCTCCTTCACAAACAGGCAGAACCTAGGATGGGAACACTGGGAGCTGTGGATGAAAATGGGGGCTGGGGAGAGGATGGAGTCATAGTGCAGCAAAGGAAAGAGGCTGGCAGCAACATCAGGGCAGCAGATAGCATGAGGAATTAGGCTGGAAATACTGAGCAGAAAGGATTCCATAACTGAGGCTTGAGAACAAAGGGAAGAGTAGAACGGTGGGAATGCATAGGTTGAGGTCAATTTAAATAAGCCCACCTCTTTTTAAAGCACACGGAAAAACAAAAACTCCTCATGTAGTTGTCTGTGTTACCAACTAGAGGTTGCCTCAGTTTAGTGGTAACTTTGTCCTCATTGTTGTGTGTTAGGAAATAATGTTTTTAAATCATTCAAGGAAAATACACTTGTATGTCTCATGAGAACCAGGAGCATTTTTTATTATATTTTGTGATTACAGTTGGAGATGCTGCTTATCTTATTTCTTATAAAACTCAGAGAGAAGCCTTCCAAGTGCTTTACTGCTCTAGGGGCCCTTTGTAATCAAATATGCTTCTTCAGCAGTAATTTTAGCATCTATTATTGGTGCTTCAGCCCTGGCAGTTCAGCAGCCTTGCAGCTTTGACATCACTTGTGGTTTGCAGACTATCATGCAGTGCTGTCGAGTGCTCCTGATAATAGTTTCTAAATGCTTAGCTGATTTATACTGACTGGAATTGTCCCGTTTCTTCCTAGCAATTGAATCTGGCAAATTAATCATTTAAGCTTTTCTGCCCTATGCACAGGCCTCACTGTGAGGTCACCAGTGTCACACCAAGTATGGCTGCCCCTTGACAGAAAAAGTTTGTGCTGGAATTGTGAATGTGCTCCCCCTCTAGAAGATGTACACTTTGTCTTTTTAGATAAAATAAAGGCAAACACGAGTATATTTTTTCAAGTGCACTTAATGAGAGTACAACAGAACCAAAAAGGGAAATCTGTGCTTCTCATTCCCAGTCACACACTGACTCCCTGGACTTCATTCTTTTTTTCATGAAAACTCCTGTGCTTGCAGCATGGAGTAATCATGCTCGAATCGAACCTCACACTCAGGCTTTCAGAGCTGATTCTGAGATATTAGGTTTAAGGATTTAGACAGAGGCCTGGATTATTCTGATATGATAGCTCTTCATTCACTATAACTTGAAGTTTTTATATCACAGGGATCTATCTTGAAACAAGACATGTAATTAAACAGAAACTCCGTGGAAAGAGGCTCAGACTGTCATATAACTGGTCCTCCAAGGAAAATGCAGAGGTGTCTTTTCTGTCTCTCCTTTTCCCCCAGAAACACCTCATCATGTCCTTGGCCTATGCTGTGGAGGACTCCATTTAATGTCCTCATCTTTCCCAGCTGCCTAGTTCCTCATACCCCACTCTCACCAGACAGACACATCACCTTCCTAGGCTCCCTCCTCTATAAAGAACCCTCAAATAAACTTCAAAGGCAGGAAGTCCTTGTTTGTATTCTACACTGACCCAGAGGGGCACAACCAGGATATTTCTCTTTGCCTCAAGGGTCAATTTGACCCAGACCCAGACAAGAATACATATATTTCAATTTTAAGGCTAAGGAAGGAGCCGTTGGTAGAGTCAACTGTTTTCTACAGCTAAAGAAGTTTACGATTATTTTCTTTTGAAAGCATAATCTTTTCACCCTGATTTCCTGATTCTTAGTACAATGTGTTCTCAAAACTAATTCTTGGAACAGTCTAGAGAGGTTCATGTGCTTCTTATTTTGTTGCTACTTGTCAAAGGCCAAAGGAGTTGAGTGTGTCAGACACTGTAGGTCATTTGCATGACATACTGCATATTAATAAAAAAGGATATGTGGGAATTCAAGAGTATGTTTCATCTTGTTTCAGCATTTAATTTCAGATCATGGCCAAGTATCTGTTTTCATTGTGAAAAGCCAGGATCTGCCAAAATCAACATGACGTAAATGACTTACATAGCAGTGAAAAATAGTTAAGACACGTACACAGATACGTTGTTCCTTTCTATTGTTATCTAGTGTTGTTTAGACAAAAATTATAAACTTGTCATTGGAACTTAGAAAACTTTTAGAGAATTCAGTTTTTATATTGATTTATGTTCCATTCTGAAACTGTTCATAAATTTAAAATATTTCCTTTCTATATAATAGAAATGGTCAGGCTATATTTTTAAGAGAGACTTCTCAAGGGTGAGAACTGGTAGAAGTTGACATTTTTTACATAAACCATATTTTAGAATTTTAGTTTCAAGCTAGTTAAGGAATGTACTTTTCTTTTGGCAGTAAGGAGGGACTTATGGTGACCACAATATGACAAAATGTGGCCTTGATCATGGTGAGATCGAAACCGAGAGTTTCCAAAACTCAGTTTTTGATTGAGGTAGCAAATTATCTTTCTTTGTAGTAAATTATGATATACATTGCCTAATCTAGATTTGATGTGTGAAGAAACTATATGTGGCATGCCTGTACAGTAATGAGACTTGATGTTTAAATGATTTATAATTTCTTAACAGTGTATGTTGTCCTTGAGAGAGTTTCTCTGGAAAAGTACACTTATTCCACAGTTCTTAAAAAAATTATTTGAAATTTATTATACAGTGTAAGAATAGATTTGGGAACTTGAAGCCACTCTGGAAAAATTCTTCAAATTGCTGTTGTAGCCACACATTCTTTGTGATACACACCTACTTCACTTGTCATGGCCTGAATAATTATTGACTCTTCTAGAACTATTTTCCACTTTCAAAGGGAAAATATTTGCTTTGCTTTCAGAGAGTCAAACGATTAAGCTGCATTCTCTAAAAGTAATTCCAGAAGGGGACTTTCAAAATGGTTATAATAGTAACAACTTTGGTAAAACAGCAACACTTTTGATATAGCATAAACATTATTACCTTTGTTGGAAAACTATAATACTTTTATAGTCACATCCCCAAGGGTGAAGTAGTGGATGCCTTGTTTTACTTTAAGAAAGTTTTACTTTTTTACACCTGAGTACAGTTGTTGTTCTAATAGCTTATGGAATGCTTGTCTTTGGCCTTTGGAGAAATACCTGATCTTATAATTTTGCATGATAGCACAGCATATTGCAGTTGTTCAATAGGCATTTTTAGAAACTATATCCTTTAGTTATAAACATGTGTTAACAAGGTAAGGCCTCACAAAATAGAAAATACATATATTTTGAAAACCAGAGTATTATTTGAGATACTTTTTACCCCACAATATAACTTTATATTTGAATTACATTGCCATTATTTTTGGTTAAGGTGGTATCTAATTTAACTCAACTTTGTTAGTTTATGGGCTGTATCATTAAAGTGATAGCATAGTATCTTGTATGTAGACTGTGGTTAAAAATCTATTGATGGAACAAATAAAGGTGAATATTGAAAAATTAGATAAATGAATGATATTTGATAAATTATCTTGATGGATATTTAAATACAGATTGACTTTTATAAATCTTTCTTTTATGTGATTTCACTCTAATATGTTATATTGACTCTAAAATCATGAACCTGAAGTCAGACTCAAGAAAGTATTAGATATCCCCATGTTAAAAAGTAAGTTAAATATTTACAGAGGTTAATTCATAACACAGATGTACCGAGGGATTACTGTGGTTCCAGAGGCTGCATGAGATGCTATGGATAATGTGGTGGGAAAATAGGTAGCATCCTTGCTATGTGGAGCTCATACTCAAGTGACTATGGGGCTACCAAGAAAACAGGCCAAACTGGGAGCCTCTGTGGCAGCTCTGTGTCCCAAGGAAAGGTTTAATGCCAAGTATCTGGGTTATGTTCTTTAAAGTGTGATGAATTTGTATTCTGTCTCTAAACCCTTCTGGATTAAAATTTGTGCTATTATTTTCTGCATTCTCCTTCATCATCTTAATTGATATAGTCCCACCCCTCCAATTTTTAGTATTTTCAATATGTGATATTATATGTGCATACTATATGTGAAAGTAACTTGTAAACTGTAAACATTTTAAACTCTAAGGCAGTGTTGTTATTCAACAAGATGATACTTGAGCTGTATGTACACAAAGTACAATGTAGACTTGCCTAGTTGTGCAGCTAATAAAACTGCTATTCTGAAGGTCTTTTATTCTCCCTCTCTAAAATTGCCTGAATTTGCTGATTAATTTATCCGTTGTCCATCTTCCTTAGTCTTTTAGAAACAGTTTCCAAATCCCTTAAAACTACAGTTTATGTTCACTGTGGTTTAGAGATTATGATTTCTGGTGGGTACAGAATGTGTCACCCCATTAAAGACAGACTCTCAATATTGTTTATGGAAGCAGAAAACAAAATGAAGTCATAAATCTGGAAGATACCCTGTTTGGCCACCTCCTGTTGGGGAGGAGTGATTCCAAATAATTAAATAGGGCTAGTAACTTTTACTTTAAACATTTTCCATCAAGTAGATGTTATAACTTCCTTCAGTAACCCAAGTCAGCAGTCATATACATTTTCTTAAATGAATTGCATAGGGTGGAAAAATGAAAGAAAGGAAATGATAGAATAAAGTCTAAAACCGTCTCCTAAATCTTCCTTAATTTTTCTATTGTTTTCTTTTTGCCTTAAATGCCTCAATCCATAGTTAGGCCATCATAAGATTAAACTGCAATGGAACATGCTGAAAACTTATTAAGAAAAGAAAAATAAAATCAGATTTCACTGGTATTATCACTAGGAATTAAGAAGTATTTTATTATTTCTTTCAAGTTTTACTTCCTTTACACTTTTCTGGAAGAATCTCTGAAGACAGGCATTGCAAGAGATTTTGAGGGTAGATAAATGGTGATCAAATACAACAATGGCAGAAATGTCTTTTCTAAGGGTTAATGAGGTCACATTGTTTGTTGTATTTTTTGAAGTCCTAGAATACTTGTGGATTTGATTCTGATGACAAAGTGCAGCTGTTCTAGTCATCTCTTCTAAATAAGGTTCTTTCTTAGCACATGCATTTCAAAATCAGCAAACTTCTGGGCTAAGAGTCAATCTTCCCTTATGTGCGTGCCAGACACTTTCATGTATTTGTGGGAGTCACAGGTTAATCTCCAAAGAAAGATTGCTTTCATTCGGAATCACAAATGAGTAAATAAAGACCTTGTCTGGCTCTCTACATCTGAGGCTTGTTTTGAATTTGTGTACAAATTATTTCCACATAATTGTACTGCATTAACCATCTCTGAACGTTAATTATATTTTTCCACTGCTGAAACTCTCAAGTGATTTCACAAGTACAAAAAGTTTGTAAGAGGCATTATTCTTTTTTTCTCCAAGTTCCCCTAGGGAACCCTGATTTGAAGAGAATTGCCTGCAAAATTATCTTAATCAATACTATCTTTTTCACTGCCTTTAAAAAGCTTTTTATTGAACTATCCATATAGAAAAGCACAACCATATTAAGTACATATCTTGATGAATTTTTACAAATTGAACAAAAATCCATATAGTCAGCATCCTAAGCAAGAAATAAAACACATTAGCACTTGAGAAGCCCCCCTTAGCTCCCTTCCAGACCCTAACTCTCCCATTCTCCCACCCTAAGTGGCTAGCCATTACCTAGACTTCTAACAGCATAGATTTTTTTTTTGCCTATTTTTGTGCTTCATTTAAATGAAATCAAACAGTGTGTACTCTTATATGTTTAGTTTATTTCACTCAGCATTATTTCTGAGTAATGTCTTAATGTTACAGGTAGTTAGAAATGGTTCATTTTTACAACTGTGCAGTATCACATTGTATAGACCTAGCATACGTTATCCATTTCACCCTTGGTGGGCATTTGGGTAGTTTTCCAGTCTGTGCTATTACAGATAGTGCTCCTATGAACATTCTTGTACATTTCTCATGTTGAACAATTTGTGTATATTTCTGTTGTATATATACTTGGGTATAGGAGATTATACATATTTTAATTTTCAATTTTATTAGTGAAAAACTTATGTAACTCAATAATTTCTGATCAGCATGAATCAACTAGAGTTACTGTATTAAGTTGATAGTAACTTTTTTCTAATGCATAGAAGCTTAACATTTTAATTATATTCTTAATTCTCCTTGTGAGTACAGGTTTGCTTTTTACTAGACATTTAGAAACTCAGAAAATAGCTACTGGATTCCTCATTGCTGCCTTCCAAGATCTCTAGAAGTTCAAGAGCCATAGAACCATTGTTAAACATCATTATTTTCCACATTACTTAATAATCCAGGTTGCTTTTAAAAATTGGTAATATGCTACTCATTCATTCATTCATTGATTCACTAACTGACATTTGTTGAGAACTCACCTTGAGCAGAGTATACAACAGTAAGCAAACTGAATAAAGACCAGTGGAAGACAGACAATCAACATATAAACAATATTGACTGTAATGCCAGGTGTTTTGAATTTAAAGTAAAGGTAAGGGGAAAGTTGACAACTTGGTTTTGAGGTGGAGTGCTGCTGTGAAGGACAGGGTAGTGAAGGATGGTCTCTGAAGAGGCTGCTTCTGAGTGGAGACTTGAGGAGGGAGGCCATGTTGCATGGGGGGAAGAATATCCCAGACAGAGGGAACAAGTGCCAGGGCCCTGAGATAAGAGTGTGTATGGTGTATTTGGGAGTCAGCAAGGAAGCCAGTGTGACACAGAGCAGGCTGAATGAGGGACAGCATAGTAGGAGATGATGCTGGTGAGGTAGACAGGAGCTAGAGTATAAAGGATCTTATAGAACATTATAAAATGAGAAGCCATTGAAAGATTTAAATAATCAAAGTGATGTAATTTGATCTATATTTTAAATGCTCTCTCTGACTGCTGTGTGGAGAATAGATTGGTGGTGGGGAAAGGTGGCAAGACTGGAAAGTGCAGGAAGAAGACTGCAGTGATTCAAGTGAGAAATTGTGATGGCTTGTGCAAAGGAGAAAGTGGGGTGAGAATTGAGGGTTGCTTTTTTTTTTTTAAGGTAGTCTCAGTGGGATGTTCAGATGGATTAGATATTTGGTGTGATAACAAGGAGCATAAAGATGTCTGTAACTATCCTAATACCTTTCCAAACATTAAGTATTTCATATAACACCCCCGTGAGGGAGATACCACTATTATACCCAGTATACGCCCAAGGAAACAGGCTCAGAGAAGTGAAATCACTTATGTAGTATTGCACCTATTGTTAGGTACCAGACCCAGGCTTCAAACTCAGGCCTGTCTGATTGGAAAGTCCGTGCTCCTTATCACCTCTAGATACCATCTCTCAGATTTCTCAATTCTATTTTATTTTACTGAAATGGAGGATTTTTCATCTTCAAAATCTTAGCATTATCTTTTATTCTTCTCTCTACTTTCTCTTTATTTCTTCAGTAGCCTTCAAGTCATCTTATTTCTTTGCAAATTTCTTTCTAAGTAAAGGTTCATCTGAGATATGCCATTCCACTTTCAACCTTCCCTGGAATCCTAGTTCTGGTTCCTCTTGACTTGGGTTACTGAGATAGTTTCTCAACACTTTCTTCTACTCTAGTTTATTCCTTATTATTTCTGTCCTTTGACTCTTCAAGCACTACTCTCATTTTGTATTTCGCCTGACCCAAACTTTAGCTGTAGGGACTTATTATTGTTTATTTTATCAGTAATGAGTCCTACTACCTAGCTTTTTTAAGATCTTTTTTTTTCCAACTTTCATTTTAAGTTCAAGGGTACATGTGCCAGATGTGCAGGTGTGTTACATAGGTAAATGTGTGCCATGGTGGTTTGCTGAACAGATCATCCCATCACCTAGGTTTTAAGCCCAGCATCCATTAGCTATTCTTCCTGATGTTCTCCTTCCCCCAACCCCTGCCCCACTACCTGACTTTTAAAACCCTCCTCTCACTACACATACTCACTTACACACAATATACACTTGTGTTTGTTCCATTGTTTGTCTTTACTTCTGTCTTCTAGAATGGGACAATAACAATACTTACAATAAGAAAGAGCAGTAACTATTTATTGAGAACTATGTGAAAAACAGTCATGGTTTTTAATATTACTTTATTTAATCCTCATATGATCCTCATGTTAGATAGATATTATTGCTCCAACTGATCAAAACTTTTTAATTATGAAATGTTACAAATATATTTTTAAAAACCCATGAACAATATAACTGACACTCAGGGACCCATCTCTTGTATTTTATTTATGTAAAGTATTTGCCATTTTTGCTTTTATTTTTTCTGTCCCCAAGGTTTAGAATTAGGTGTCTTGCTCAAGTCACACTGCTACTAAATGACGGTGCTTATATTTGAACCCAGTTGATACCTGACTGTCTGTTAGTGTCCCTATAAACGTCTCCCTCCAACTCCCACATTTCATATTTATTTCAAGGTCTCATCTCCAGATGATATTTCCTCACAGGATTCTACCCTGCTTTTGGTCCTTTCTAAGAATACAAGCTGAGATTTAGTCATTTAGCCAACAAATATTTATGAAACCTTTTTGGACTCCAGGAACTATACTGTTATCTTTTTATGCCTTGTGTAATTCTCAACACAGCCCATGATGGAGGTGCTGATAACTGATTTCACTGACACAAGAGGAATCCATGGTTTAGAGATTAAACCACTTGTTCAGTACTATTAGGGGTTCAAGCTAGCATCAGTCTTAGGTGTATCTGACTCTAAAGCCAATTCTTTTAATAACTTCTAAAATCTTTGTTTATTGAAGAATTTTTTTTTATTATTTCTTATAATTATAGTTAGTGTGAAATGCCAGCTCGGAGCAATTCCCTATTTCAGGTCTCTGCTGTCTCCTATTTTAAAAGGTGAGGATGTTAATGTCCAGAGGAGTTACATGACCAGTATTAGGTCACACAGCTACTCAGGGGAGTCAAGGGTAGAACTCTTGCTAAATGTTGCCTAATTCAGGGCTTCTCTGTTATGTAATACTGCAGGTCTCCAGTCCATAAAACAAATTTAAACCACTTTTGTTGGTCCTTTGCTAAATCATTCTCTTAAAGGCCATCCCCAGTGACCTCCTCTTCATGACATCTAAATTAGCCTATAGTCTCTGCCTTCCTTGTTTCAGTGCCTTCTTTATGAATTTCTTCTTCCTTTAGCTAACCAGGACTGAAACTCTCCTTGTTCTACTTCTAACTCTAATCACACCTTCTCTTTCTTCTTTGTTAGTTATTTCTTCTCTCTCCTCCTAAAATACAGGCAGTTCTCAAGGCTTTGTCTTGGACTTTCCTTTTCTTTGCTCCATTCATTAGTGATTTAATCTACCCCAAGTCTTTCTGTGCTGAAGACTTCAAATTTTTATTTTTAGACTGATTTCTCCTCCAAGATTTAGACCTAGGGTGTAGACTATTTGTGGGATTCTACTTGTGTATGGTTACCTTAGACATCACTGTCCTCACCAAACCTGTTTTTCTTTTCATGTTCAGTGCAGTGTCACTCCCTGGCTTGTCATTCTGTCTGTCAGGATCCCCTCCTTCCCTCACCTCTTGCCTGCACTTCTACAGAAGCCCTTTAAGGGATCTGCCTATTGCTAGTCGAATTCCACTTCACTCCATCCTCACAACTGAAACTGAAAGTACTGTTCCTAATGGTACCTTAGGTAATTTGGTCTCCTGTGCAAATAAACTTTGAGGGGTTCCCCAGTACTTATGGACTAAAATTGGGTCTTCAAAACCCTTTTAAAAATCTGATTCAGGTCAAATCAAACTATTTCTTTTCTTCTTGACATGTCTATATGTTTCTATTTCTGTATCATTTTTCTAACACTGTTTTTTTCTTTAGAAAGTATTTCCATGTTTCTCTTAAGACTCAGTTCATCCTTCAAGGCCGCTTCCTTCTGTCCTTTTCTTCTATCCTCAACCAAAATTAATACTTAGTGGTGCTCTTTAACCAATGATGATTTGTTCCAAAGAAAAGTCCAAGCTGTGGCCAACATTTCTTAATAAGAATAAAATAATTGATTGGCACTCTAACTTGAAAAATGAAACTAAAGATTATACATTACAAACATGTTTATTTACTTATAATTAATAAATTTAGGTTGTAATTGAAATTATATGCTAATTCTTAGAATATACGAAGAGCAATTAAAGGTTTATTTTGTTTGGGGCACAATTTTCTAACAATTGTGTGATAGAATAATTCAATAACATGATTTTGGTTTTTACAGCAGCAACCTAAGTGTTTTATGAAAAAGTATTCTAGAAACTCAGTTTTACCTAGAGCACCTTCTAATTATTTGATTTCTTAAAGTATCATGTCTGTCCTTAGTCCCTTCTTCAGTTAACTGGTTTTTCTCTTCCAAATCCTTATTTGCATGTGATTTGAGTGGTTCTCTGCCGTCTCTATTTTCAATGACTTTATGTAAATGGGCAGATTTTTCAATATCTATGATTTCCCTTTTCAGGAGATTAGTATTGATATTGTAATTATTAGACAATCTGCAGAATTCTCTGTGATTACCTAACACTTTATCCTTAGGATTTCTATAGAATTTACGATGGTTTAAGTGTTTGAGTACGTATCTGATCTACCAAGTTTTAAGTTTCTTGAGGCAAGAATTATGCTTTGTTTTAATTGCACCCTCCACAGAATTTATGGGAATAGCTTGTACCTAGTAAAAGGTTAATAAGTGTTTGCTAAATTCTATTGTTGGTTGGTTCCCAAATGGAACCAATCTTTGCTTTTCATTGCATTTCATCATTAGAAACAATATCATAAAACTAGATTATGGAAGAATCAATCATTTATTTTTCCCATAACAGCAGTATACTAATAAATATTTGTATTCCTTATCAGTCTCAATTTCAGATATAACCATTGGAGTATCATAAAAGTTATAATAACTAGGTAATAAAAACATATTCCATATTCTAAGTCTTGTAAAGTGCTCATCAGTGTATTATACACAATGATTGTGTGTATTACATGTATGTAAAATGTCAAGATACAAATTAGATTATGCATTTGACAGAAATGCAAAGGCTGTCATAAACATCAATTAAAATTCGGACAACAAAGCTCTTCTAAAATTTAGAAGGGGCTTTGAAGAATAATTTTAATGACCTAATTCTTTCAAAAGTTTCATTCAACTAAGACTTGAGCTGATACTCCCTTTTACTCCTAAGTGGAGCTGGGGGTTGGAGGAAGCAAACAAGTCCAATGAACTTAGTTCTGCCTCATCTAATTGTAGGGATTACTTAATATTTGTTTTTGGAGGGATAATGATTTTGTTTTTGGCCCTAAAGAGCTGATCTAAAATTTTCCTCATTCACTGTCTCCTTTTCCAAGTTAAAGGTATTCAATCTTAGAGCAAAGAAATTCTACACTAGAGCAAAAAGTAATATTAATCTACCTAATATTTCATCATAAGAATACTTCACACATCATTGGAAACCCATAAAAACTATCACTGGGATAGGGGAAGGAGGTTTTTAAAGGGAGTTTCTGGCAGAAGATTGGGCCTTGACTTAGGATGTGCTATTATATAAAAATTACTGAATGAATAAAAGTGGCAAAAATCCAGGATTGGTGGAAATATGCAGCTATGATTGAGTGGTACTGAGATCTACAGAGTGGCTTGAGTGGGGAGTGCCCGCATTGCTAACATCTAACCAGGAAAAAAGCACTTTGCCTTCATAACTTGAAAGTCCTTGCTCTTTCTATAAAGCTTTTATCTAGGCTGAGTGGAATCATAATGTACCTAATCTAACATGGGTTTTTCAAATACTCAAATTCAATTTGGAGTCAAGATAAATTAAAATACATACAACTTATCTAAAAGATGAATTTAAAAACCATTCTCTTATAGTTGCCTTTTTTTTCAGTACTTCAACAAGCCCTTCTGCTTTTATGTTTCTCTTTGTTGCCTAGCAATGCCTACAAACTTGTAGGGATATTGATAAAGCAAGGCTGACCTGTGGTGTACTTCTATATCCTTCCATGTAATCGTGAAAACTAAAATCAGATGTTGTATTCTGGTACTTACCAGTTGTAATGATTGGTTCCTCTACTTATAAATATTGGGACCAGTGGCTTTAGGGACATTTACTGAGAATATTTCCTCAGTTTAACTTCTATTAAATAATACTTAATTCAAACTTTTTTTCCTTCCCATCTAGCTTTTTTATTTTGTAAAATAAATTATTATTTTTTATTTATTAGGAAGTGAAATAACGTGCATTTCTGAAAACAGTATGTTATCTCATTAGCCTTCTTTGATGATCCTGCCTTGGTGCTCCCTCTCTGTTTCCTATGGATTTATCTCATCATTTGTTCATTCATTTGACATGTATTTATTAGGAGAAAGCTTTTGCCAAGCATGACATTATATTTAACCAGAATCAAAGTCATATTTTGTGAGAAAAATATTATATTTTCAGTACTAAAAATACTAATGGATTATCATTTACATACAATCACTATGAGAATTATCAAAGGATATGTTTAAGAAAAGCAAAAGCAAAGAGAAAAAATGAGGCATGAGAGGCAATGGTAAGCACAGAAAGATATTTGTAAGTGTAATTAGCTGTTGGCTGTAAACAAATAGCATTTTTTTTTTTAGTTTTTTAAACATTAAAATGCTAAACAACAACAAAGAGGTGCGTATACATATGTTGAAAGAGTAGTTAAATTTTGAGTACCACAAAAAAATAGCTAAATAAAATTGTAAGTTCTAAACTAACAGAGGAAAAAACATGGAAGTTAGAAAATGTCAGTTCAATAAAAGTCGCAAAAAGAGAAAAAAACAAAAGGAACAGGAAACAAAGAATAAGGTGCTAGAAATAAGTTTAATGTATTTGTAGTCAACATCTTGTCAACAGATCAAAGTCACCATTTAGAAACAAGATGTACTGCAGCTACTTTGGTGTGGGCCAGGTGCAGTTCTGAGTGCAGTGTGCATATCTACCCAATCACTCTTCACAACAGGTCCATGAGGAAGCGATGTTGTTATTACCATTTTGTAAATGAGGATATCGATGTGGAGATGAAGTCACTTGCCTTAAAGACCACGGAACCAGGATTTGATCCAGGTCAGGCACTCTTGAGCTGACTAGTATTGACTCAAATTGCTTTTTCATTAATAATGTTGCCTGGAAAACATAAGCTGCAGAATTCTGTTTACCATATGATACCACATATTTAAATGCTAAAGTAAATAAACCAATAGTATATAGTAAAAGCATTGGAAAAACACACTCATCAGAATAGTATCTATCAATTTCAGGATAGTGGGAGAGGGAGAAGAAACAAGTAAGTGATTTCAGAGGACTTCAGATCTATTTTGTGCTGGTTTCTCTTAATATATTGTATGAACAAAAATAACTATTCAGATTTGTTAAGGCTGAATGATGAGCTATAACTGTTTTTATAGTATTCTCTGTTCTTTTCATCTGTTTGGAATATTTCATAATTAAAATATCTTCTCTTGAAACAATTATAGGAAGTAGACTTTGCTCTCTTCCTCACCTTCAGAAATTAGACATTGAATCCTGTATTTTAAGTATGACTAATTATCCTTTTTGCATGTGGCTTACTCAGTAAAATACACTACTACCCATCATTACACACATATACAATCATAACAGTGTTGATGTTTGGGAGAGCAATAAATAACAACCCTTTTCATTACCAAAATTTAGAACCAACTGAGAGAGAGAAAGAGACAAAAGAGTCAGGCAAATGCAAAGTAAACCACGTTTTTACTGATATAGCATGTTGGAAGAATGTGTATAGCTAAATGTAACCATTTAATATTGAACAGACCTGCCATCAGAGGCAGCACTAGAAAACCACATACCTTTGCAGGGGAGAACCTGCCCCTATACAATTTATGGTAAGGAGAAGCAGATCAAACTTGAGGTTTCCTGCAGAAATAGAGGAAGAAGCTGGGTTTTGTATACCCTGTTCCTCCTTCAAGTCCCTCTCTCGCTCCTAAATTCACATCTGTAGAGGACTGAGGAGTGGGAGGAGGGATAGAGATTTTTTAGAGAAAATTATCCTAATGGAAGTATGAAGAGTAAGGAAGAAATATTTCTACATCCTTTCCTAATCCACTCAAATTACAGTGCCTTCTGTTCCTTCCAGATGCATGGGGTATTAGGAATTTTGCAGACATTCCTAGCATTAATTTATAGCCAAATTGTTGGCACAACTAAAAACATTCTTTCAATCCAGTTAACCACATTAGATATTCTATTGATTGATGGATAGATTTTTTTGGAGACATTACTTCTTAGTTCTGTCCTTTTTTTATTTTATGTTTTTGAGATGGAGTCTTCCACTGTCACCCAGGCTGGAGTACAGTGGTGCAATCCTGGCTTACTGCAACCTCCGCCTCCTAGGTTCAACCAGTTCTCCTGACTCAGCCTCCTGAGTAGCTGAGATTACAGGCATGTGCCACCATGCCCAGCTAATTTTTGTAATTTGTATTTTTAGTAGAAAAGGCGTCTCATCACGTTAGCCAGGCTAATCTCGATTTCCTGGCCTCAAGTGATCCGCCCGCGTTGGCCTCCCAAAGTGCTGGGATTACAGAGGAGTGAGCCACCACGCCTGGCCCTGTCCTTTCTCTTAGTACTCTCAGGACTAGTTTCTCTCTAGATCTGCCTCAGAGCTCACATCTTTCATTATCATCCAGGACATTCTCATCACCTCTTCCCTATGTTGTATCCTGTTTCCTGCTTTCCTACTTTATCCCCTTGTTTGGGTAAAGTACATCCTTTTGCAGCTTCCTAATAAGTACATAGGACATATATTTTCCACACAGGCCTATCTTTCTCCTACTTGAGTTGTAATTTGACTAAGCAACAATTCTAAGTATGATTTCCTCTTAGGTTTCTAAAGATATTGATTTGTTGTCTTCCACCTTCTAGTTTTACTGCTAAAAATGTGGCATCATTCTGATTTCTTAGCCCTTTTCTAACTTCCTTTTTTTTCTTCCTGGAAGCTTTTAGATTCTTTATTCATATCTTCTGAAATTTTGTAGCCTGTGCCAATATATGCATACATGTATATCCTTCATTTTCTTTTCTTTTCTGAATGTTGTTTTTTGTTCACTCAGTCTCACATTTTATTAACTCTCTTCTTTATTTTCTACCTTTCTGTCTTTTAGTACTTCCATTTAGATTTCCTTCATATTATCTTTCAAATCTTCTGCTGAATTTTCTTTTATGATTTTTTTAAATTCATATTGTAGTGTCCTTTCTTATTTTCTGGATGCAATATATTATCTCTCCGAGGATAACAAAATTTTTTCCCAGATTTTTTTTTTTTTCAAGTTTTATCTTTCTTTTCTTTCAATTCCTTTTTTGGCTTACTTGAGTCTTTTTGCTTTTGATGTTAGAGATTTTCTTCATATGGGTGACCCTTGGCTGTCCATTCATATTTTAAAGGTGAACTATTAAAATGCCAACTAGAAGCTGTATTTATTTGTGTATATGTGGGGGGAGGAGGGATTGCCTGTGGACTGGCACATTTCACCTAAGGAAAATCACGAAAGATTTCGACCATTTCAAGGAGGACCTCTCAATAGAATTACAATTAATCTATGTGACTCCATTGTATGAAATAGAAAAAGATATCCCATGAGGCATGTGAGTTGTTTATCAGTCGGTGCCTTTATGCTAATTAGAAAAAGGTAGCCCCTTCCCCTGACCTAACAAAGCCCCTCCCCAGGGCACAGGGCTTGGTAAGTGGAGCAGGGCTTGGATTTTATCCCTCACTCACCTTCAGCCAATGTCCCTGGTAAAAATAAAAACTGGAGAAACTATGTGAGGGTCCTGCTCCCAAATGTTAATATCTTTAGGCCTTTTTCATAAACAAACCAGTTTCTCAAGAGATAGACCCTTAGTGTTCTGCTTGGGGGTGGGGAAGGTTGCTGGTGGAGGGAGAGGCTGAAGGTCTGGCTGCTAGCATTCTGGAAGCCAAGTAGACAATGAAGCTGGGGAGACGAGAGTGCCTTTCCATTATGTCACTGGACTTTTACTTAATTCCCTAGTTAAGGGAAGGAGAGTGACCCACACAGATTTCCACACCTATGTGATTCTGTACCTTCAGAGAATAAGCTTCCAGTCTTCTGCCTTGATGAGGTTGAGAAGTCTTCTGATTGTAAAGGAAGGAGGAAGAAATATGCGGATCCCTAGAACCCAAGTACTTAACTGCCCCCCCCTTTTTTTTTCTTTTCTACCCCTCATCTCTGCCTCCAGAGACACCTGGTGCCTCCAGTTCCTTAACATTTCTGCAGTGCTGCGGCTTTCCTGGTTTCCCACTGCTAATCTCCTTTGCAATTGAGTTTTCTTTAATGAACGGTAATGAATAGTAGAAAAGGTAAGAAGTTACCTTCAGATGAAAGACTCTATAGCAATGCAGAGGGCCATTTAATGTTAAGGGAAGGTGTTTAAGCAGAAAGCAGGTTTTTAGCAGACCTCATTTTTATTTTAAATTTTATTTATTTTTGTTAATATGGAACTATGTTTATAAATAGTGCTGCAGAAACTTGCAATGGCTTCCTGGACCCTGCGTATCTAGTAGTGTAGTTACTACATACACTAACACTTCCTGGTATTCAAACTAATCCTGTGCTGAAAGAAGAATCCTCATATCTTTCAGACCACAGTCTCTTACTAAATTAGATATTCTGATTGGTTATTAAGATCTTATAAATAGATATTCACCTACAAAGGAGAATAATTCAAGTCAAGTAGGTGGTAAAGAATATTACTTTTTATTTATTTGACTAGAGTACTGCTATGGGGTACAACTAGGCTAATAAAAACATTATATGTTCTGGTACATTTCTGTATTTATAACATTAAATCACAGTTTTATCAGACACTAGAGATTATAATACCTCCCAGTAATAGTACCAATATGAATTAGCTGCCCAGGTCTCCTCGGCCCCTTAGGAAATCATGATATGACTCACTAAAAACTGGCCGAATGCCCACGGAAGCCAATTGACATTTGTGGGATGACGTGAAGTCCAAGTGACGTTGCTTTCCAAGGTGCAATGAAGGCAGCAAAGCTGGATTTAACTCTTGTTTAAACCTACTTCATCTTCACAATCTTACAGTGGCCATAGCATCTCAACTACTGCAAATAAAAATCAAAAACAGACTCTGCCGAGTAGGTCTTTTGATTTTATAAAAAAGATCAAAAGAGTCAGAGCAATCAATGCAGCAAATGGCTACCTTAAGAAAAATATAGCAAATCTTTAACACATTTGGAAATCATATTAGAATGAATTTATGCAAAAAATCAGAATTGCAGAGGCTCTGCCCTGAATGATAAAGAAGTTAGGAACTTTCAATTAAACATGAAGAATTGAGCATTGTATTTATTTATGCTTCCTTATTTCCTACTAAAATGACAATAAAAACTGAATAAATCTAAAAGGACAAAGAAGACTTGAGAAGAGACAACAGCAGACAAAGCAGCAACAAAATTTTGGAAGCTGGACAGGCACACTAGCCTAAGTCTATAATCCCAACACTTTGGGTGGCCAAGGTGGGAGGATCACTTGACGCCAGGAGTTCAAGACACACCTGGGCAACATAGGAAGACCCCACCTCTACAAAAAATTAAAAAATGTAGCCAGGCATAGTGGTTCATACTTATAGTCCTAGCTACTCAGGAGGCTGAGGCATATAGATCAACTTGAGCTCAGGAGTTTGAGGTTACAGTCAGCTGGAATCATGCCACTGCACTCCAGCCTGGGCAACAGAGCAAGACTCGGTCTCAAAAAAAAAAAAAAAAATCTGTAAGCTACTGAATAGTAGAAAAGGTAAGAAGTTAGAAACTTACAAATAGATATTCACCCACAAAGGAGAATAATTCAGGTCAAGTAGGTGCTTCTCTTAGCATTGAATGGCCTTCTGCTTGCTATAGATTCTTTCATCTGAACTATTTCATTAGTTAGATGCTCTACATGCAGTTAAATAGGGCTTTCCCAGTGCCTTTATAAATATGAAGACAGTTTATATTAGCAAAAAAATGGGGAGTTACGGGTTCTCTCTTGTTCCATAGAATATATTTCATATTAGCGATAATCGGGATTTTTATGGGATGGGTATAGAATGAAGAAATTAATTATGGTATTAAATGTTTGGTTTAAGTATCTCTTATACACACATACACACAAACACACCAAGAACACAACATATTTTATGCCCCAGATAACTTGAGCAACTAAAGTTTCTTCTTGCTGCAGTTTATTTATTTATTTATTTTAATTTTTGTGGGTACATAGTAGAGATATATGTATTTATGGCATACATGGAGTTTAAATGATTCTTGCCATTAAGTTGCCACACTGGGAAAATAAGTTGAAGTATGATTTTATTTGGGATTAAGGCAAGGAGTTTTAGTACTTGAAGAATATGGAAAGGTTAGAAATAGCCAGTATTTGACAGAAGACTGTATAAAGGACCAGTGTTTATATGGACAAATGAGAAAGTGGTCAAATCTAGTACTATTTAGTAGAACTTTATGTGATGCTGGAAATGTTCTATATCTGCACTGTCTGACATGGTAGACATAGGCACATGTGGCTGTTTAGCTGTTGAAATGTGGTTAGTATAACTGAAGAATTGAATGTTCAATTTTGTTTAATTTTAGTTAATTTAAATAGCTAATAGAAAATAGGGTTATTTTACAATTGCCTGGAAATGTAGATAACAGAGTTAAATTATTTTGCACAGCATGTCTAGTCTCTAAAACAAAATTGCTTTAGTAGCTTGACTGTGGCACAGGTCAGGATTTCTTTCATTCATTCATACCTATACTCAACAAATGTTAAGAACCTACTATATACTATGCCATACTATGCTTACTATATTATGCTAGATGCTGAGGTAAATAAGTTGTCTGTTGCTGAATTGGGCTCCAAATAAATGAAAACCTTTTTAACATCACAACATATACATGAAGCTGACCAATTGAGGTTGGAAGGGGCCAGTGGTTCTATTGCTGTTACAGAACAGGATAGACAAATAGGGCCCAGGAAGCCATCAGGGGTCAGTGCCTATATACAGGGAAAGAGGATAGAGCCAGGAAACCTAAAGAATTTTTTTTTTAATATAATCAGTTTTAAGGAATGACGTGTGGTCAAAAATTATGAGAAGAGTTCAAAAAGCTGTAACAGAAACAAGGGCCAAAGCCAAACAGAAATTATTGCAAGTTTAGCACGGTCAACAGTACATTCCAGAAGCTGATGTTTAACCAGATATAATATTGTTCAGTGTTATAGCTGAGTGACAGTGATCCTTGTGGAAAATCCAATGTACCAGGAAGATGTAGGTCAGCAGAGATACGGACCTGCCACTCATTTTCCTTATGTATTGTCCTGGCTCAATGGTAAGGGAGGAAGGAGTGAATTTATAAATTGAGTAGTGATTCTGCTCCTATGCAAGTGATTCTGAAACCACGCTTGCCTTGAGAATCCCAGCTAGATTCTGCATTTCTATACAGTATCTTCAAAGGACTTTCTTTGGCTTCTTTTTAAAACTGAATCTCCGACCGAAACACTCTTTCGGTCTGTAATAACTCTTTCCTGGATTTCAATGAGAATTTGGAATACATGAAAGAGATGGGAGAGAATCATCTTTTATTTTGTTCTTTGTAATTTCTGACTCAAAGATTAGAAAGGACTGTAGCCAAATGTTTCTGAGCTTGGAACCTGATGTAAAGCGATCGCTTGCTCCTAAAAGAGAAAGGAAGTGAAATGGAATAATAATAAGTGCCATCTAGTTGTATTACTTTATAGGCTTAAGATGACACTTGAATAATTCCTTTCAGAAAGTATATAACATATTTTCAAAAAGTCTATAAATGCTCAGCTTTTTGGAATAATAGAAAGTAGAGTGTCCTTTTACACTTGCGTATAAATATACAATCCAGTTATTTTCTGAATGGCACAGTGGGATGCATGGAAAGCAGACTTATAGCTAATCAATGGCATTATTTTATTTAAAAAATTTATAATGAAGGTTCAGAATTCTTCCTTTAAGGAATCTTGAGAAAAATTACTCTTCTGAAAGTTTCTTTTCACATCTCTTGTTGCTTAACTGTATGTGATGATTTTGACAACTGTAAAGATAGAAAAGGGTTTTTTTTGGTTTGTGTATAGAATTGCTCCCTCTTCCCTGGACAGCTGCACACTCATGCTAAGGAAGGTCTGGAGAGAGAGAGGGAAATGCCACTGTCTCTTGAGTTCCTATCAAACAGTACGTCCCAGCTCCTGCAGCCAGGAAGTTCTTTGGGGAAAAACCAGTGGTGCATTTGCACTTTGCTGCCTGTGCTCTGGAAGTTCATTCTCTTTTGTCTTGTTTACGGTGATACAGAACAGCTGCTGGCCACATTGGCAAAATATTTGAAGATCGTTATTTGCTTTTCAGCTTCTTCTTCTTAGGTTAAATAAATGGTGTTTCTTTTGTGTTTCTCTTTGGGGCCAATTTTCTTATCATGTTTTTGTTCCTTTAATCTCTTTGATTAGTTTCCTCAGGACTCCTTCCAAATCCTTTAGAGAAGTTTTTAGTTTGTGGGCCTAACATTGAACCTAATAAGTACCCTTATAGAGGGTTGACCAGTGGTGAGCCTAAGGAGATAATTGCCGTGTATTTCTTATTGAAAATATTTTTGGCCAGGCGCGGTGGCTCAAGCCTGTAATCCCAGCACTTTGGGAGGCCGAGACGGGTGGATCACGAGGTCAGGAGATCGAGACCATCCTGGTTAACATGGTGAAACCCCGTCTCTACTAAAAAATACAAAAAACTAGCCGGGCAAGGTGGTGGGCGCCTGTAGTCCCAGCTACCTGGGAGGCTGAGGCAGGAGAATGGCGTGAACCTGGGAGGCGGAGCTTGCAGTGAGCTGATGTCAGGCCACTGCACTCCAGCCCAGGCGACAGAGCGAGACTCCGTCTCAAAAAAAAAAAAAAAAAAAAAAAATATTTTTGTATAAATCTTGGTTTTAAAATTATAGCATAACGTCATTGGCTTGTATTTAACCTGCAGTTTTCATAGGAGCTCAAGTTTTCATATCATGGACATTCAACACCAGGCCTGCTAAATCTTTATTGGTTCAGAAAGGTTTTGCTTAGGAAAATTTACACTACTGAATCTTTTTGATTGCATCTATTTGCCAACTTCTACAATATTATTGACATTAATGATTTTTATTCAATATTCAAATTTCTCTACCCAGTTTGCATAGGATTAAATTTTTGTACATCCAACCAGTTATTTATTTCTTCAACATCTGCTTGTTAAACCTGTTTATTTCAGACACTGTCTGTACTACTACCGTGCAAACTATTAATATATTGACAAATACTTTGGAATCACACTACAACCTTATTTCAGCCCAAAGCAAGAGTGCATTGGCCCCATTTCAGGGAACTGTAGTAATGAACTATGGAAAACACCTCATTAGAAGATGAGTCTTCAAAAATAGTATTAGAGTGGAGTTCTGGTATAGTACCAGCCAGTGAACTGAGCCTGCCAATGCTGGTTTGAGCATTTGCTCCAGGGTGAAGGTGAAGCAAGAGTTATTGTTTCTTGGGTAACACTGTTTAACAAGCTGTATGATGGAAATCAGCCTTCTAATGTTCACTTATTGGCTAAAATCTGAACCTCACTTTTCTCCCCCGCATTCTGCTAACTATGGCTATTCCCAGGTTGACTTAGTCCTTGGTGTTCTATTCTCTCTGTTGTTTTCTGTGGTGATATGATTCTGTACCACAATTTTAACTCTTTTTCTTTGTACTTATGTTTATACTTTCTGTCTCCAAGTCCTAGTTCTGTGTCATCAACTAACTTAAATACCATTATCTGAAATGTGTTTTGTCCCAAACCTAGTACATTTTATTCCTTTGAAATTGCTGCCAGTTATGATAGTTGCATTTCCATAGCTGACACACACATTCTTCACCTTAAACCTTATTTTTAAAAATTCTGTTGCCCTATTATTCTGTTATATTCTAATTATCACCTGCCTTAGTGTCCTCCTTCATTAATTCATATTGCCCATTAGGGACAGACTGAATTGTATTATATAACCCTGATCTAAAACCTCCAGTAGTTCCCCATCGTCTGCAGGAGGAAGTCCCAATATTTCAGACCACATGAACCTGTGAACAAAACAGAGTCAGAATACTAAACACAAATATTCTAGAGCCTTCCTTTTGCCATTGCTCCAATCATCCAATCAATTCTGTCAAAGCATAATCTTTATCAGGGAAACAAACATAGCTCAGGTGTAGTGGGTTAAAGAATTAGAGTGATACAGGTGTAGACATTACAGGACTTGATGAAATCACCATCACCGTGCATTTTATCATGGTAGAAGCTTCTACCTTCATGGAAACTTGAGATTTTTAGAAACTCCCAAAAGGCAGTATCTTTGAAAGTTGCGACAAGGTAAATAGATTACCCAGCATTAGAATTCGAACCAGAAGAAACTGACTCAGGAATAAGATGACTGGATGGTCATCTTATTATCTTAAGCACGTTTTTCATAAAGACCTAGAGCAGACAACACTCGTGGACAGGAAATGATATCCCATGAGGAAGAATGAGAAGCCCAGCCAAGACTTTGATGGTTGGAGAGAGAGAGAGGCAGAGCAAAGAACAGATTCATAGAAGGGGAAAAAAAGTGAAATCTTCAGGATGACTGTTAAGGTAATATAAACTAGTATTTACATAGGATCTTGGCATCTGATAGTTTACTCCTTCCTACAACTCTTCCAAGTTTGTTTTAATAGGCCAGTATTCTTGGGACATGATTCTATTCTGGATTTAGAACTTTTCCTCCGGGAGTAGGTTTTTATGCATATTTGAGTAAAATATTTATTCAGAGATAGGGCTCATCTGTGCCATATGTGTGAAATATAGAAGACGGCAAGTAAGAGGCAAAGTATGGGATTACCTGCCTCTTACCACCTCAGTCATCAATTTCTTTTCTTAATATGCCAAGAAACAGTTTCACATTTATGTGGATATCTCAGTGTCCCTAGCTTGAGCCTAAGCCAGCCCCATCACCCAAATGCGCATATGTTTGGGCATGTCTATGAGACTGGTGAAACTGACCTGCTAGAAGACAATTCACAAGAGAGGCTAGATAGCGTTTCTGGGGAGAGAACTCCTTCCCAGGAAGGACAAAGGTGGACAAAGTTGAACTAGTAACAAAACTTTAATAACTGTTGCGAGTGATACTTTTGAGAATATCATTGTGCCCATCACTTGATTCATCTACCGGCCATTACCCCTTAAAATACCCTGTGACTCTTATAGGGAGATAGACAGGAAAGAACTGTAGAGAAAAACAAAGAGCTTCTCACTAAAGTCTTGGAAGCCTTTGGAGCAGTACCGCTTCAGTATTTGTGTGAAAAGGTACATCCCTGAAACAGGGAATGAGGCACTTCCAGACAGTCGTCCACTTTTCATGCAACAGAGTAACTTCTACATATTATGAATTTCAGAGAACCCAAAGCAACTTTAGGTCTTCGGGGACTCTGGTTCACTGACCAGAATGCAACAGGAGATTGTGGTATCCATAAGACATGGGCACAATGTTTGGCAAAGGCAGCAGTATCCAGCAAGTTACAGTGGTAAATTAGTGATATGTCAGCTGGAGGCAGCTGCTAAATACATTTAGACACCATTGCAGACCTCAGAGATTGAGTTTCAGACATCATGGATGTGGGGAATACCTAGTGAAGGAAAAGAGAACAAAATGTCAGGTATAATATATATATATATATATAAATATAAATAAATAAATAAATATATATATATATAGCTGGCAGTGCTTATTCAAGAGCACACATGAGATAACCCTTGGAGATCCATAAGTATTTGTGAAGGGCTTTGTACGACATTAGAGATACTGCATTTTAATAGGTAGGGTCAGGAGGCAGCACAAATAGAATCCTTAAGTTTCTTGGGCTTAGCGGGAAGCTTTTTTCTGTTTCTTTTTTTTTTTTTTTCTGGTTGTTAAAGACATCTTAAAATGAACAACAATATTTGACATTTTTAAGAGAGACACAATGTATGTTTTAGAAATTATATAAATATATGTTTTTATAAGATTAAGGAAATGATAATTATGCCTATGTAAGCATTAGTCTACTGTCTAATAAATGAGATTACAGGTGGGAGGCAATATATATATGAAACTCTTTTATACAATGCCTGGAATTTAGAGGTGTGCAAACATTTCTAATCTTTCAATCAGGAAGATGCTTATAATTCAGGGAAGGATAAGGATAGGACATTTAATAGGCTTGTAAAAGAACATCAGTTCAAGTCTGAATGCATATTAGGTTCACCTGTGGAGATTTTTAAATACAGAAATGCCTGGGAGGATCCCAGATCTCTGATTCAGGATCTCTGGCTGTAGGACTCAGGTACTTTTTAAACACTTCTCAAATGATTCTAATGAGCAGCCAAGCTTTTGAATCACTAATGTGAAAGATGGAGAAAGTACTAGTTTTCTTCTTTATGAAACTAGAAGCCAAAGGACTATCTTTTCTTTCTGTAGCAATATACAAGGGTCAATTGAAAAGAGTACTTGGATCTAGTCCTGGACTTTACTAATGAGGAGGGTCACTTAATCTCTTTCTTATCAGTTTCTCAACTGTCTAATGGAGGCTGTGATACCTTCTCTCTAGAGCTATTGTATTAACAGCAGTGATACATCTATACCATAGGAGCTGACCTGTAGTACCCATAGTAGGTGGACAATCCATGTTACTTCTTACTGTTCCTTTTCTCCTCTCTCTGGGTAAACAGTGATTTTTTTTTTTCCAAAACAAGTGCTTAAGCATCCCAGGTTTACCCTGGACTTTAACTTTCCATCTATGTATGTTTGACCTTGTGCCTATCTTGCTAGATACTCAAGATGAAGCTTTTGCAGTTTATAGTATAAGGGAAGGAGACGAACAGCAAACCAATTATATTGATATTTATTCAATTGCAATTTGGTTAAATGTCACAAATGTAAATGACATATTGTAGGGATCTCTAACAAGATTTTCTAACTTAATTTACAGTGTATTTTAGCCTTCTGCTTTAGCTATCCTTTTTTTCATATTGATGTATTGACATAATCTTTTTCCTCCAATGTTAATGTAGAAAGGCTTATTGTAGGGAATAAAAATCCCTTATCCACAAGTATAAATGAACAGACGCATACTATATTTTGCCTGTGGGTTACATTATACATATGCATGCTACTTACTGTTATGGGTAAATAGTGTATCCTTAATGCCAAGTTTTCTGAAAGCCCCTTTTTCATGTATTTTAATAAAAAATCTAGGGCTTAAATTTTATTTCAGCTGTTGGATTAAAGACAAAAAGACTAGTTTTCATTATGGTCTAACTTGGCTGAAGTGACAGTGAAGAGGCATCCAGAGTCAGCTCTATTTGGCAACACTAAAAAGAGAAATCTCTCTTACCATGTTTTCAAAAACAACTTTCAATTAAATTTCATTTGGGATTAGGGCCTGTCCTAGTTACATACTTCAGAAAATTAAGATTTATAACAAAAGAATCTTAATGTTTTAATACCATTAGCCAAGCTATAATCTATTTATTGTTTCCCATTGTGTAAAATCCAGTGTTCCTTTTCAAATGGTATGAGAATTTTCTCTCCGAACCTTCTGTGTTGGCAGTCAGGTTTGGTTAGGTGGAAAAATATTTATTCAGTTAAAGATTATATAAGTCTGTTTAGCTTTTCACTTTTTATAAGTAATTTAGGCCTTCAGGCATTTCTTTCTATAAGAAGTTTCAAAGAAATTTCTTAACTGAATAGCATAGGTGCCCATGTTGAAAGATTATCTTAAAATTGGCAGTAAAAAATTAGATGAATAAACGGCTCATGGAAGTCACTTTTTAAAATTTATCAACCTTTATGTATATATGTAAAACACAAAGGGCAATTTTTCTCAGTTCATATTATATACCACGTAAAATAAATACCAAAGTAGACCTTTGAGACAATATTGTAAAAATTAGCACATTCAAACCATTTAAAATTTCAAAGCATTGCTAAAACATTAAACCTTTTAGATATGTTCTCAACGAAATATTATTATCCCTATTTTATAGCCAGTGTTATGGACATCCCAGGACAATGTTGATTTTGCTAATAAATGGTGCATCAAATAAGTACGTGGTAAAAAATGAAAAGTTGATACATTTATTCTTTCCTTATTATGTAAAGTATGTTTGTAATAAAAAGGAGTTCTGTACATAGGGCAGTAGATTTATGTACAATGAATTCATAATGGTTTCCCAGATGTTCATATTTAACTAGCAACCATTATGAAAGGGGTAAGGCTTTCAAAGGTTATCTTTCTGATTAACAGCTTTCACCATTCCTAGCTGGCTGATTTTATAGTCTGCCAGGGAAATTAACCATGTCACCTCCAGATCATAGCTATCATAATATGGATAGAATACAATTCCACACAGTTCTATCATATTTTGAAATGAAAACTAGATATGACTTGATTTCACTTAATGGTTGGTGTATTGTCATAGACATATTGAATTTCCCAAAATCTGAAGGAAAATGAAGAGTTTGTCAAAGTTGGTATATCTGATGGAAAATGAACAGTTTGTCAAAGTCGGTAGATGGTTTTAAATGCTCTACAAAAATACAGCTGTCAACAGAGATGAAACATATGACCTCAAAAGCACTCTCAAGGACTCCGTGTCCAGTAATTAATTTTTCTTTTTTTACAATGCCATCCACAAATGCCTTTGTGTCAAATTTCATTTTCTGAGAAGAGCATCTTTTTGAAACAAACTAACCCAGTAGTAAAGAGGAAAATACTAAATCAGAAAAATACCAAGTTTATAGATGGACTAGAAATTTTAGGGAGTTCTTTACAGTCTCAACAATGAAATGTAGCCATGAATGCATGGGCCTTCTTAAGCTTGAGTGGCTTATTATAATCAGACTAAGTTCTCATACTGTGTAATTCCATTGTAGTTTATGACTTAAATCCATAAGAACTATAACTGAAAGAGCCTTGCCTAATCAAAATAAAGTTTAATTACATATTCACATTATAATCTAAAGAACAAAGGTTTAGTTTAAAATCAGCTTTATCTCTTTGTCCTGAATGGAAAATAAAGAATTTTTATTTTTTCCTCAGTTGTGACATTCTTGCCAGAACTCATGAATGTTTCTATATTTCTCTAATGTCCAGATTTAGGTATTTCCTTATCCAACTATTTTTCCTTCTATATCTTCTAACCTTTTGTATTAGTTTGCTAGGGCTGCCATAACAAAATGGCACAGACTGGGTAGCTTAAACAACAGAAATTTATTTTCTCATGGTTCTGGACCTAGAAGTACAAGATCAAGGTGACGACAGGTTAGTTTTGTCTGAGGCTTCTCTCTGTGACTTGCAGATGGCTGCCTTCTCACTGTGTCCTTTCAAGGTCTTTATTTTGTGTGTGTGCTTCCTTGGTGTATTTTTTAGTGTCCAAGTTTCCTGTTCTCTTAAGGACACCCGTCAAATTGGATTAGGGCCCACCCTAAAGGCTTCATTTTATCCTAATCACCTTTCTAAAGGCTCTGTCTCCAAATACAGTCATATTCTGAGATACTAGGGGTTCGGGCTTCAACACATGAACTTTAGGGAGACACAATTCAGCCCATATCACCCTCTATGTTTCACTCCCACTCTCTCTCCATCCTTTCCTTTTTCTTATTTCCTTACTTTTTTCTTAAACATTTATTGAGCACCTGCTTTGTATGCTAGCCAGTGGGCTAGAGGCTGAAAATACAATGATTAATGAATGAAATGTAGTTTTTTTCCCTTAATGATCTGAGGGAGAAAGCAAGGAAGTAGCTAATTACAGAAGGGTAATGTTCGGATCAGAGTGCACACAAGATGCTATGAAAGAATAGGGCAAGGCCATTGAAACCAGCCTTGAGGAGTTAAGGAAAACCTTTGCTGTAAAAGCAGCCTTTTAGCCAAGTCTTGAATGACCAGTAGCAATTAGTTAGGAGAAAAGTATTGAGAGAATGTTGCACAAAGAAGAAGCAACATACACAAGAGCCCATAGATGGGAAAGACATGGCATAATTGGACCCTGCAAGTAATTCAGTAGAGTTTAAGTGAAGCAGATTCTAAGGTTGAGACAGAAACAGTAAGTAATGGAGAAATACTGAATCAGCATTTGGTACCACTTACAAATAAATTCATATAAAAATAAATTTATGCTTGGAAAAATAAGTCATATTAAAATCAAGATAGAAATGACAAACCTGGAAAAAATATTAGGAACTCAGAGAAGTGTTAGTTTCCTTAATATAGAGAGTTCTATGAATCAGTGTGATAAGGCCAGTAATATAGTAGAAAAATGGACAATAGACTAGAGTTGAAAGAAAAAAATGTAGCCGTTATTTAAAAAAGCAAGTGTTGGTGAATATATACAGAAACTAGAACCCTCGTTGGTGAGAATGTGGAATGGACAGCCACTATGGAAAACAATATGGAGTTTCCTCCAAAAATTAAAAATGGAATTGTCATACGATCTAGCAATCCCACTTCTGAGTATATATCCCAAAACACCCTGAAATCAGGCTCTTAGAGAGATATCAGCATTTCCATGTTTATTGCAGCATTTTTCACAATAGCCAAGATATGGAAGAAAATGTGGTCTATACAGGCAACTTAATATTATTTGGTGTTAAAAAAGAAGGCAATCTTAACCATGTGCTGCAACATGGATGAACCTGAAGGACATTATACTAAGTGAAATAAGCATGCCATAAAAGGACATATACTACATGATTCCACTTATATGAGGTATCTAAAAGAGTCAAACAAGAAAACAGAGAGTAGAATTGTGATTTCCAAGGGTTGAGGAGAGGAAGAAATAGTGGTTACTGTTCAGTGTGTATAAAATTTCCATTATGCAAGATTAGTAAGTTCTAGAGATAGCTGTACAGCATTGTGCCTATAGTTAACAATTAGTTAACAATATTGTATTGTACATTTAAACATTTTTAAAGAGGTGATATGGTTTGGCTGTGTGTCCCTACAAAAATCTCATTTCAAATTGTAATCCCCATAATCGCCATGTGTTGAGGGAGGGACCTGGTGGGAGGTGATTGGATCATGGGGGTAGTTTCCCCCATGCTGTTCTTGTGATAGTGAGTGAGTTCTCACGAGATCTGAAGGTTTTATAAGGGGCTCTTTGCCCTTCTCTCTCTCTCTCTCTCACCTGCTGCCATGTAAGACATACTTGCTTCTCCTTCTGCCATGATTGTAAGTTTCCTGAGGCCTCCCCAGCCATGTGAAACTGTGAGTCAATTAAACTTTTATTATTTTTTTTAATAAATTACCCAGTCTCGGGCAGTGTTTATTGCAGTGTGAAAAGAGACTAATATAAGATAGTAGCTCTCATGTTAAATGTTCTTACCATAATAAGACAAATAAATAGGAGGTATTATGGATAGAACATTGTACCCGAAAGAAAATGCAAGTAGTTATTAAACATGAAAAAAAAAAGTTGAACTTCACTAAAATAAATGCAGAACAGCACTGCTACACGATCCCTTTTCATCTTTGATATTGCCGTGTATTTAAACATTTGATGATAGTATATTATAAAGGCAAAGAGAAACAGACACTCACCTACATTGTTGGTGGGAGTGGTAACTTACAATCTTGACAGAGCAAAATTTGGCAATATCTCCCAAAATTATAAATGCACAATCCCAGCAATTTAATTTCTAGGAAATATTCATACATGTATGCAATGGTGTTTACATGTTTACATGATAAAGCAAGTAATACTAAAATATAATTTATAGAAACTATCTGGTTTGTATCTGAGTGTTTAATATAAAATTATTTCAACTTTTGTGTACATTTGAAAACTTTTATAATAAAATGTTGGAGAAAAAGATGGCTAATAATCTTAAAGTCTGACCACAGGGACATGGTTTACTTAGTGATAGTGCATCCATATTATGGAACATGACAGCTGTTTAAAAAAAAGAATGAGACAGATGTTTGTGTCCAGATTGGGAAGGCTCTGCAATATATATTATGAAGTGAAATAAGAAAGATGTCAAAGACTATGTAGTATGTATACCACCATTTGTATTTAATATCTCTGAAAGGACATGCAAAACATTGGGAAAAAAATATAGCCTCTGGTAGGAAAACTTCTTCTGGAGGAAGGAGTGCAGAGGAGGTATATTTTTTTCTACATTTTTGAATTTTGAATCATGTGCATTTACTGTCCATTCAGAGGTAGAGTTTAAAAACATAATACTTATTGGGCCAGATACTTTTGATGTCTTACTTTATATAATTCTCACTGTCAGCCCGCAAGGTAGGTATTATTATTACCATTTGCACTTGAGAAAAGGAGAGGTTCTGAGAAGCTTAATAATTTATCCAACACCATACAACTAACAAAGGAGAAAGGCATAGTTGAGACGTAGGTGTAACTTTGTGCTGCCAGTAATGAGAGGAGTGTGGCATTCCAGACAGAGGAGTCAGCCTAAGCAAAAGGCACAAAGGTGGGAGAATGAAGTGCTCACTGGGCACCTGTGAGCAGTGCAGAGTAGTTGGAGTGTAAGATGCATTGTGGAGAGTAATGGAAGAGAGTGTAGATGAAAACTACAGGCCAGAGTATAAAGGAAACTTAGACACTACATTATGAAATGTATACTCTGTCTTACAGATACTTAGGAGCAATAGGTGATGTTAAATAAAGCTTTTAAAAATTACTTTTTGATCCACCATTACTTTTTGATGATGAAGGATAGGCAGGCATAAAAAAATGACAAGTTTGGGTAACTGGCTTAATAGGGAGCCTGTATTACCTACGTTGTTTCGTGAGTATCTGTGAAGTAATGAGTAAGAAATATTTTATGAACTGCAAAGCGCTTTTCATTACGAATTACATTTTATATACACCTATGAAGAAGATCCTACTTTTTTGTATTAGAAACCTACCATATAGAACTACACACAGATAACTTACTTTAGAAAGAATTGTGTCCAAAGAGGATTTATTTCTGACATAAAAGTGTGCAAACATACTGCTTCCCATTTTTTTCTCTAAATCACATCTTCCTTTTAAAAAGAAAGTAATACAAATAGTTGACACTATTGAGGGATATCTGCATATCAGAATTTTCCCAACTTCTTTGTTGCAATATTTAGCGTACATGTATGTTATTTACTAGCAAAATTTCCCTTGCATTTTAATTCATGCTGACTCATTTGAATTCATTTAAATATAGTATTACTGATTTACATTCAAGGCTGATTTTACATTGTTATTTATAAAAGTAAAAAATTGGAAACAACTTAAATATCCACAATAGCAGTTTGTTTAAATAAATTATTGTGCATTTATATTATGGGATGTTATGAAGGCATCAAAAATGGGATTTCAAAGAGTTATTAATGGCCAATAAAAAAATAGAAAACAAAATTGTATCTACAGCATGACTATCACTTTAAGAACATGAGTGAGTTCCAGGTTGTTAAATCCAACTATTAACCCTCAGCCATCATAGTACTTGACCTACCTGGAGCATTTGAGTGTAGATCACTATCACTCTCTCCTTCTTTAAATACTGTCTTCACTTGGTTTCTGGGACAGTAGTCCCTCTTGCATCCTTCCTAACTTCTCTTTGTTTCCTCATTCCCACTTATCTTCTGTAGACCTATAAATGTTGGCATAACCCAGGACTCAATCCAATTTTCTCTGCCCTTCCCCATCTATACCTTCTTCATCCAGTTTCAGGACATTAAGTCCCAAACATACATCTTCAGCTTGAGTATCTCCCCTGAACTCCAGTCTGCTCAGGAATTCCACCTGCTTGTCAATTAAGTGCACCATACTGAACTTATACAAGATAAACTTCTGGTTCTTTCCTTTACAAACATTCTTTCAACAATCTTCACTGTTTCAGAAAATGGCAAGTCTGTCTGACTACAGTTGCTCAGGCCAAAAGTCATGCCATTATCCTGGGCTCCTCTCTTTGACATCTCACATTTTGTTTACCCAGGGAGTGAGAGAGCTGCTGTAATTGCCTCTGGCCTGTACATCATAGAGGGGTGATTGTCCTGAGAAATGAAGGACTGAGTTTCTCAGTGCAGCTGTAGAAGGCTTGGAACCTAACAATGGTTGGCCTGATAGTGAGGGAAGGAGATAATGCCCCATTGAATTCAAATTTTAGAATAGATTTCTTCCTCCTCTTAATCCATATTTGTATGTCTCCCATTGTTTCAATTCAAAACTTCAGATTTTTTTTTCATTTGTCAAATGGGCATAATAATTGTCTGGGCCTCATATTGTCTTCTTATGTGGATGTTTTTTTTAAAGTAGGTTAAGGTGCTAATTAATATATTAGTGTTTTATATTATAAAATAAAGAGCATAAAGCTTTATTATGTGAACCTTTTTTTTTCCTTGAGACGGAATCTTGCTCTGTTGCCCAGGCTGCAGTGGGGTGATCTTGGCTCACTGTAACCTCCACCTCCTGGGTTCAAGCGATTCTGCTGCTTCAGCCTCCTGAGTAGCTGGGATTACAGGCGTGTGCCACCATGCCCAGCTAATTTTTTATATTTTCAGTTGAGATGGGATTTCACCATGTTGGCCAGGCTGGTCTCAAACTCCTGACCTCATGATCTGCTCGCCTTGGCCTCCCAAAGTGTAAACCTTTAATAAAATATTAACTATTACTTATCTGTTACTTATTTTTATCTCTGGTGATACAAATACATCCTCTTTATAATAGAGATACTTACATAAATTGATTACTACTGAGTGAAGCATTTTAGAGATACGAGAAGTTTAGCAAAAGCTTTGTTCTGAAGCTGCTTGTGACATGAGTCAGTGGAGTTTTTAATGGACACTATTAAAACATTTCTTGTTAGTTTGAATAATTTAAAAAAATTATATGTTTCAGTTTTTGTCTGTTTTCTTGCCAGTTTATATCAGGATGGTTATCTGCCTCAATTTTTTTCTTTAAATATTTTAAAATGTGGAGTCCTCTCTTCTGTTACACAGTACCGTTTCATATTATCCCAAGTGTGCATTCAATTTATATATACACCATGCTATTCTACTGGGGAAAATATGGTCCTTCATCTAAAAGCCTAACATAAATTTGACACACTTTCATGAAACGTGAAATGGTTGAGACTTCTAATCCTAAATTATTTTCTAAATGTTCGTTTATATTAAAAGCCTCAGTAGGCATATGTACTCCAAATGTTAATATCCTAGGGGATTACTTACAATGGTCATTTGGACATAGCTACAAAGGAGACTATGAAA
Source organism: Colobus angolensis palliatus (assembly GCF_000951035.1). Lineage (NCBI taxonomy): Eukaryota > Metazoa > Chordata > Mammalia > Primates > Cercopithecidae > Colobus > Colobus angolensis. The sequence goes on from NW_012115933.1 coordinate 4,256,001, forward strand.
AATTTATCAGAGTTGGAATGGGGCTTGATAAGTCATCTTGGCAGAAACAGTCCTATATTGTTCCAGGCAGATGGGTATCACTCTTATTGCTTTTAAAGATATTTGAGGAAAAAAGGTTATATGACCAATTAGTATCTTATTTTGGTATTTAATAATCATAGCTCTGAGAAAATCTTTCCTTAATCTTTCTTTATAGGTGTTACCATTTAAGCCTTCCTTCTCCCCCTCCCCCGACCCACCTTTTTATTATGTGCTTGGTAGAGGACACCTGGCCTATAAAATAACTTTTTGCACTTATTTTTGAGTTGTCTCCTAATCTTTCATTTTTTAAGCTAATGTTCTTAAAATTCAACTTAACCATTTTGTGGCATTTTTTAAAAGGCAATCAAATGCTTTATATATTTTAATATGACTTCAGAACTGAGATTATTAGAACTGCCCTTCTCCCCTCCCGTCCTGTCCCCTCCCCTCACCCTCCCCTCCTCTCTCCTCTTCTCTCCCTTTCTTTCCTCTCTCTCTTATTTCCTTTCTTCCACTAATTCTATCATTCAACAAATACTTTTTCTAAACCTACCCAGATCTGCCACTATGCTACGTATTGTGAATGCGATGGGGAACAAGATACATGCGGTCCATTTTCAGATGGAGTTCACAGACAAGTGCAGTTCTGTCCCTCATTTAGGATAATGTGCAACAGTTGCCTGTCTTTGTTTGCCAATGTCAAAGACCAGCCTATCACAAAATCCTAATCATACAATTTTTTAAAAAGGGATGAGTCCATCTAGGTGTTCATTAGTATCATAACATTAAACTTGAAAGTTCTACATTTTGTTCAACATCACTTTACTGTGAGCCAAATAAGAGCCACAGAGGAATTCCATTCAGGCATGAAGGGGGAGACCTACACAGGCAATCTTAGAAGGAGTTTACGAACCAGGTCCCCCACGACCACCCCCCACCCCCGCCAAAAGTGAATGTCTTGCCAAAGAAAAAGTAGTCATTCTAAAATGATTGTATTCCAGTACCCAGGGGAAAATGTGCAGTGCCTTTGAGAATGGGTGGAGGGTGATAGTAAATCAGGAAACTGGCAGTTATATTTAAGGATTAAGCTAACAATGAGAATATTTGACATTATTGGTGCTAATGTTTCTTTTTTTTCCTTAAATTTTTGCGTAGTTTTCCTCTGTATAAACTGTGTCTCAAAGGGACATTCCTAACTGGAGTAGAATATTGGGAAGGCAGTAGAGGGGAATTATGGGAAATGGGCCTCCACCAAAAGACAAAGCTGTAGTCTTTTAACTCTTCACTAAACTATGCCAGAATTTAAAGAAACATTGGCACCAATAATGTCAAATATTCTCATTCTGGGCTGCTACAGCCACTACCACCATCATTACTAACGACTCACAAGCTACTGATAGGAAAACACTAATAAAAGTCATTAGAATTATAACAAACACTGATGCCAAATAACAACATGCAGCAATAATCCTAGCCACATGTACTGAGTACTCACTATGTGCCAGACACTGTAGCAAAGACTTTAACATACATTATCTCATTGGGTCATCACAATGTATCCACATGGTAGAAAACTATTAATGTCTCCATCTTACAGATGAGGAAATAAAGCCATGGAAAAATCATATAAGTTTCCTTAGGTTACACAGTTTGTAAGTGGTGGAGTTATTCAAAAACAGATCTATTTGCATAGAAAACAATCATAACCACGAAGCTATGGTTCCTCAGAATCTCTGACCTTTTACCTCACTCACAAACCCTCATTTCAAGCTGTTCATCAATCAGAATTCATTATTTTTCCCAAGTCCAGCACATACACAGTTGGCAACTGAAGACAGGATAAGAGACTTACTAATAAAAGCTTTCAACATAGTGCTTACTTAAAATACAGAGACCACTCAAGATTAAAATTCAGACATTCAAAGAATGGTGATTCATTTTGCAGCTGCAACTGCTGACTATTAACTGATTAACTCCTCTCACTATTGATTGTTTACCCTATTTTAAGGTTGCAGAAATATCCAGTTAATCCCACTGTTATCAATTGTGGAGACATTAGATTTACATATAATCATAGCTCAAAATCATGCTTGTGGCTGTAATAAGTGGTTGCTTTCTTTTATCAGTAGATTTAGTTTCCTAGTGGCCAGTAATTTTGAACTCTCAATGTGTGCTGTGATTGAAATTAAATATTCATTATCATCTTTTGAAGTTTACATTGGAAAGTACTTCAAAAACTATCAGTACATCAAATTATGATGTATTGTATCTCTTTTTAAAAACCTGATAGTGGTAGTCCTTTGTGAATTTTGCTCTTTACAATTCTTTCATCAGTGCAGATGTTAGCAACTCACATGGGACATCTAAAAAATGCCTTCTCATAAAAGCTGTGGAAGAAAGTGAACCATAAATCATGCACTTTGAATATGGGGAGAGTGTCTTGCTATGGTTAGTACAGTTGCTCAAGAACAAATGATTGCAAAAGGAAAGGTTTAATACTTTATTAGCATTACCCTATCATAACACATTCTTATTGATTTGTTTACAGCTGATTGGATTCCTTCTTTTAGGAGTATCATTTAGGATTCACTGTTTTCTATTTTTCAATAGCTTTTTTTAATTACCAGGAAAAATATTCAAAGAAAATTATTATATTCATTCTGTGTGTGTGTGTGTGTGTGCGCGCGTGTGTGTGTCTTTGGGACAGGTGTGCCCTCAAATGACATATTCGCATTTATTACATTTTATATTTCATCTCTCATTGCTCTTGGGCTTGACTGATGCAATAAACATGTATAATTATTCTTTCATGCAACTTGGCCATTGGCAGTGATTTTCATAGCAGTAATTTAACTGCTGAGGCTGCAAGTCAAGATTAATCAGTTTTATTAGGATGCTGAACCTTAAAAGCTTATGGCTGACGATGTTATTGACTCTGCATTTCCTCTGTAGTGAAGAGAAAACTGGAAGTGCAGCACTTTTTAATATAGTTCACGTGTGGGTGGCTATAAGCTATGAGCTGGAAATTCTGTCAGAGCTCAGTAAGTGACTAACCCTGTTACCTCCACTCTGCCACTTCAGTGGTTGAGCATTTTAGTTGCTTCAGAATGCTTTAGTCTTTCACTTTGAAAACATAAACTTACAGACTTACTTTGTTTTCTGACTTTTTGGTGTTATAGAATATTCACCCTAAGGCCGGGCACGGTGGCTCAAGCCTGTAATCCCAGGCCGAGATGGGCGGATCATGAGGTCAGGAGATCGAGACCATCCTGGCTAACACGGTGAAACCCCGTCTCTACTAAAAATTACAAAAAACTAGCCGGGCAAGGTGGCGGGCGCTTGTAGTCCCAGCTACTCGGGAGGCTGAGGCAGGAGAATGGCGTAAACCCGGGAGGCGGAGCTTGCAGTGAGCTGAGATCAGCCACTGCACTCCAGCCTGGGCGACAGAGCAAGACTCCGTCTCAAAAAAAAAAAAAAAAAAAGAATATTCACCCTTTTCCAATTTCTAGACATGTGTTGCATGAAATTTTGTCCACCATTTTATTATGAAAATGTTTCAAAGACAGGAAAGTTGAAAAACAGTTGGAGAAACACATCTTTTGCCTTGATGTATCAATTGTTACCATCGTTTCAGACTTATTTTCTCTTCTTATATATAGATATAAATGTATAGATTTTATTTATTTTTAAATTCTTATTTTTTTTAATTTTTGCTCATTTGTTTTATTTTTCCTGAATCATTTGAAAGAAAGTTGCTAAGTTGTAGATGTTATATTTTATTCCTTAGTACTTCAGCATGCATTACCTAAAAATAAGGATATTCTGTTTTATAATCAAAATACATTATTACATCTAAGATAGGTAATGATAAATGCACACTGTCATCTAACATAAAGTCTGTATTTCAATTTTCTCAGTTGCCTTGAAAATTCTTAGTTTTAGTTTTCTTTTTAATTCAGGATCCAATTAAAATCTACTCATTATATTAGGTTGTTATGTCTTTTTAGTTTAATCTAAAGTTTCCTTCCACCATTTCTTTCTAGCTCTGCTTTTTTTGTTATTTGTGACCTTGACTTTTTTGAAGAGAGTTCAGGTCAGTAGAATATATATGAAGGTCTGGATTTGTGTCACTGTTTCCTTATTAAATTCAGGTTAAAGCAGTGGTTCTCAAACTTTAGGGTATTTCAGAACCATCTAGAGGGATTGTTAAACATAGATGTCTTGGCCCCACTCCCAGAGTTTCTGGGGTCTGTGTTGGAACCCAGTCATTTGAATTTCTAACAAGTTCACAGGTGATACCCATGCTGCTGTCTCAGGACTACACTTTGAGAACCACTGGGTTTAACATTTTTCACATAGATAACATGTGCATTCCTTATTGCATTACATCAAGGACACATGGTGGCATCTGGTTTTACTATTAGCGACAAGTTTGATCATTTGGTTGACATAGTGACTGCTAGATCTCTCCATTGTAAATGTTCATTTTTTCTCCTTTGTAATTAATAAGTTATCTGTGTGGTTTATTCTCTGATATTAATAAATAATCTTTAGGGGGAAGGTGATATAAACTTCTGTTCCTTAACAACCAGGTTTTAACATCCAGTGATGATCCTTGCCTGAATTAATTGTCATTATTCTTTAAAAAACTTTTTTTTGTTATTATTCCTTCTCTCCCACCCTCTCCTCTCTCTGCCTTGAATCCTCCCTTTTCTGTCTCCCACACTTTCTTCCCTCCTCTTCTCTCTCTCTCTCTCCTTCCCTTCCTCGCTTTCTCCAACACACATGCACACAGTTTTTCTTTGTCTCATGCACACTCACAAACACACAGTGTCTCTGCTACTTCTCTTTCTCTCTCTTCCTCTACTTCTCCTCCTTTCCCTCTCTTTAGCTCCCAGTGTTATGATTTATTACCATTGCTATTCTTTTTGAAGCTTCCACATTCATTTTTTTTTTTTAATTGAGAACCTCTCCTGTGTTCTTTTGAGATGATGCCATAGCTATTGTTAAGCACTTCCTGGCTTTCTGGCAAAAGGTACTCAAATCTTACATTGTTCTTTTTCTGCCCTAGATCTAGAATCAACCATTTCTTTTGGTTGGTTTCTTTTAATAGGGAATGTTATTTAGAAGCCAATATCTGGGTTTTCGAGGTTCTTGTTGCTATTTGGAATGTCATTTTTACTAAGACAGACCATAGATTTAATTTTTTAAGAAGTAATGAGATCGTGCTGACATACTCCAGTTCAAATGCAGCACCACAGGTTTCTTCATCACCTCCTCACCTCCTCCCAGATCCTGTTGGCATCCACATTTATCTACATTGAGAACCCTGATACTTAAAAAAATAAAAATATCTACTCTCTCTCTCTCTCTCTCTAATTTGCTCCAATACATACAAAATAGATTCAGAATTACAGCAATAATACTTCAACCAACAATAACAAAACTACTGAGAAAATTAGATTTTCTTACAAATACTGTCCTTTGAATTTAGTAGAGTGTATACAGTCTGAGTGCTGTATGCAAGAGTTCCTTTAATTATCATTTTTGTTTGTGTTATCAACTTGATATAGAGTGTATTTGAATTGTTTCTTTTTTATTCCCTTTTAGGGTTTGCTTTTTCCAACTATTTTAATTTAATTTTTGAATATGTAAATTATTTCCATAGTCAAAGTTATAACTACATAAAAATGGAAAAGTTTTCTTTCTATTTGTATTTACTAGTTTCAGGTTTATTTTCCAGTGCTTCTTTTTGATAAAAGTAAATTAAAATAGAAATATTTACCCCTATTTATTATACAAAAGAGGCATATTATTCATTACACATTCTTTGGCACCTTTTTTTAAAAATAAAAACAATAAAACAAAATTATATCCTGGGACCCTAGTATCAACTCATAAAGATCTTCTTTCTTTTTTCTCACAGGTACATATAACCCATTGTGCATGCACTGTAGGCAATTTAACCAGTCTCCTAGGGATGGACATTTAGCTTGTTCCCAAAGTTTTGCTGTTATAAGTAATGTAAGTAGCTTAGCTGTCTTGATTCTGGATCTCTCATGAGTTTGAAATGAAGCTATGGGCCAGCTTTCATAAGGTTTAGTTGGGGCTGGAAAATCTACTTCCTAGCTCACTCATGTGGTTACTGGCAGACTTTTGTTTCTTGCTGTTTAGACTTCTCCATAGGCTACCTTAGTATCCTCAAGACATGGCAGTTGGCTTCCTTCTCCCCAGGGCTGCTTTCTGACATGGTAGCTATCTTCCTGTAGAATATGATGAGAGAGAAAGCATATTCATCCACCTATCTCCATATCCAAGACAAAAACCATAGTCATTTTATAACCTAATATTACCAGTGACATCCAGTTCTGTCTGCTATGTTTTATTAAACTTGAAGTGAGTCACCACATCCAGCCCATACCATAGTCAAGGGAAGGGGAGGGAATAATCTCTACCTGTTGAAAAGAGAAGTGTCAAAAAGGTGTGAACATATCTTGAAAACCGCCACATTGTCTTATTCACAGACCTCAAGCTCACAACATTTGTTCTATGTATGATAGCACCTGTGCTAGATGTTGTTACAAATATATTATCTCACTGGAGTCCTAACAATCATCTTGCACTTGCTCTAGAGTAGAACTGCACATCCATTGAATTGCAACTTTGTAGTTCTAATGATGGTTCCAGGTTATGAATCTATTTGTATAATTATATTCAATATTAAAAAAATTTTGAGTAGTTTGTCTTACATCTCTCTGTTTTTCAGTGTCTTAGCTTTTGTTTAAGTGTTTGGAGGACAATGATTTATTTTTATTTTTATTTCTATTTTTTATTTTTGAGACACAGTTTCACTTTGTCACGCAAACTGGAGTGCAGTGGTGCAATCTCAGCTCACTGCAACCTCTGCCTCCCATGTTCGAGTGATTCTCCTGCCTCAGCCTCCCAAGTAGCTGGGATTACAGGCATGCACCACCATACCCAGCTAGTTTTTGTATTTTTGGTAGATGCGGGGTTTCACTGTGTTGGCCAGGCTGGTCTCAAACTCCTGACCTCAAGTAATCCTCCCGCCTTGGCCTTCCAAAGTGCTGGGATTACAGGCATGAGCCACCACACCTGACCAGGACAATGATTTTAAAAGAAAGCTTGTTTGGGATTGGGACATGGGTAGTGATAGATTAAAAAAGATTGGCTACAAATTGATTGATGAAGCTGGATGCTGGGCCAGTACCTGGGGAATCACTGTGGTATTTCATCTACTTTTATGTATTTGTTTAAAGTTTGCCTGTATGCAAAAGATAAAAGAAAAAGAAAATAAAAACAACTTCTCTCTCCCTATATTTTCATTTTTTGTTTTTAAAGATTTGTTGTGATCAGAGAATATGTGTTTTTGATCATTGGGAAAAAACAGACTTGTTCTTCTGAGAACTATCAGGTTTTCTGGGTCATCAGGAAGAACCTCAGGTTCCTAATGTGTAGGCCTTCTTCTGTGATAGGATTCCAAAACTTTGTAAGAATCACCTGTAGAGCATGATAAAATGTCCCGGTGCCCAATACCAGCCTGTCTTAGTCTGCTTTGTATTGCTATAACAAAATACCTGAGGCTAGGTAATTTATAAAGAAAAGAGGTTTATTTGGCTTATGATTCTGTTGGCTGAAAAGTCCAAGACTGGGCAGCTACATCTGGTGAGGGCCTCGTGCTACTTCCACTCAAGGTGGAAAGTGAAAGAGGAGCAGCCCTGTGCAAAGGAATCACGTAGAGAGTGAGGATGCATGAGAGAGAAAGCAAGAGAGAGAAACCTAGGAAGCCATGCTCTTTTTAACAACCTACTCTCTGTTCTTCAGGAAGTAATCTGTTCCCCCTCCTCCCTTCCCCCTCCTCACCCCGGAGAACCCTACCCCACCTCTGCTAAAGGACATTCAACCCTACCCCACCTCTGCTAAAGGACATTAATCTATTCACGAGGGATCTGCCCAAATGACCGAAATGCTTCCTCCTTACACTGCCACATTGGGGATCAAATTTCAACATGAGTTTTGGTAGAGACAAACCATATTCAGACTATAGGACAGCCATTATAGTTTAGAATATTTGGATAGAATAAAGAAATCTGCATTTTAAACAAGTACCCCTGGGTGTTTCTGATTTCAGTGACAGATGGACCCTAATTTGATATATCTTGTATGGATTTGTAGCAAGGACACCCTTACAAGTAAAGCAGAACAATGGATACAAAGATGAATGTGATGTTCCTATATTATGCTCCATTTCCTCCAGAAACTTGTAAACTAATAGAGGAGACAGAGATGCAATAAGTGTTATAATAGGAGTAAACAGAATTGGGCTGTTTCCATATTATTATACCAGGACTCAACAGGGGGTGAAGATCATATGGAGCAAATTTCTTGTCTAGATGAGCACAATAAGAGAGAACTTTGGAAATATAGAGAAATACATAATTGTTTGCTTTTCTAAAGAATCAAATGTTTCAAGCTAGTCTTGGCAAGTGCTGAAAATTGTTCATTTTATAGATGATGTCTGATGAGTACCAGGGTTTTAGGGTATGGATTAAAAAGAAATCCACATACTTTGAATACAAAATGTGCAAATGACGAAGATATTTTAAGAACTAACACATTGCAGTTCAGAAGATCAACTCACTTAAATGTATCCGTAGACCTTAGGGGAGCTCAGGGGTTGCAATGGGCAGTCATTATCTTAATTTTTCCAATCTGTTCAGGAATACTGAGAGAGGGTTTAAGAATCCAGATTATTGAGAATTCAGGTGTTACCATTTGGCCACCTCATTGTTTAAGTAAAATCGATTTTGTGAATAAGATTGTATACTACTCTTTGCATTGCTGTGGAAGGCATAGTGTTTGGGGAGAGAACTAACAGTTAATTGAATGTTTAATGTGAAATATTTTCCTCACGACTAAATTATGAGATATAGGTAGTATCACCATTTTGATGATGGGAACACAGATAATGAGTAAATGATTAAAGGTAATGACTTTTATAGCTAATTCATAATTATTGATCATGTATATATTCCCAGGTAATCAAATCAGTTTCCTTTTGGTATGGAGTTAAATTAGTATTGTTGATATTAACCTTTTCTAATAATAAGCAAGAGGAAGCTTCTAGTTCAGTAGTATCAAAATAATAATAGCTGGCTTACATTAAGCACTTATGAATTAGGTATGGTGTTTAGTGTACATATATACACACACACACATATAGAGATATATACACACCCATATATATACATATAGATAGATATACACACATCATATATCTCCCCTAAATTAAAAGAATAATCTCATTACCTAGATGGCTGTTTATTTAGGATAAGGGAAAGCAAATCCAATTTATGGAATTGCTAGACCAAGTCACACAACTATTGCATATCTCCTACTACTACATTACTTGCGAGTAATCTCTTAAAGGAGTAAGATCAGAGGAGAAATAAAACAACCAAGCCAAACTTTTTGGAGAGGATCATTATTTAAAATGAGTCTTTGGATTAAACACTAATGATTGAAAGTTATTAGGTTATTAGTTTTGCCATTAAAATGGCAAAAAGTGTAATTACTTCTGCATCAACCTAATATATTTCTATTTTCAGAGAGTTGTCAATGTTAAATAGCATGATTTGCTTGCCTTAGTTTGTATCTGCAATTTTAAAAAATTGTTTTTGTCTTGAGTGAAATAAAACAAGGATATAAGAGTTGAAATGCAACTAAAAAATCCAGGCGATTAGAGAAACATTCACAACCCCATCCCGTGTTCTTAAACAGGAGTCCAGAACTGACTCCAATTTAGTCCAAAATCATTGAAGAGGAAAGTTTACTTCTAGTTTGGAAAATACAGATCCTTCAAATGCAGATGAGTTCATTTAGCTGGAACAAATTAGATCTTTTGTCTTAATCTCAGTGTTCTAAATGAGTCATATGGCTCTCCTGAATACCTCCTGTGGAATTAGTGTAGGAGATGATTTGTCAGTGAAATAATGAATCAGTGACCTCCTATTCAGACTACACCAGGAACTAACTTATAACTAAATTATTTGAGAATAAGCCCTCAAATTTCTGAATAACGTCTCGTTATTCAGAACTTCTGTTTGGTGCATTACATAAATGGCTGCTTAGTAAACACTGTTAAAATTGTATACTAACTAGAGGCAGAACTTTGTTCTCATTAAATCTTTACAGGTTGACTGTAAAGGCTACCTGTGATCATACATTCTTAGAATTCTTTCTCCAAGCCTCACCTGCCAGTAGAAGAATTTTTAAATACCTGCATAGTTTATAAGTATATGCAAAAAGTATTGCTTACCTTCTTTTATCTGTTTGATACTTGTCTTTAGACTGCAGTATACGCTTCTTGCTTGTCTGCCTATTTCTTATATGTGCTTCTTGGAATTTCAGCCGGATGATAAGTGGGGCCCACTGCTGGGGCACAAGCATATGAAGACAGATGTGCTGGGTCAGGGCTGGCAGAATTTGATTGCCCAGGTGGTAGGCTAGGGAGAAGCACTGAAAAGCTTCTTGAGAAATAGCTCGGGCAGCATTCACTTCTGGGGTTCACTTCTATCTGGTTACTGTGGGGATGGTCCAAAGAAGTCTATTAAAAGAACGGCTGAGAAACATCCCAAGATGAGGGAGAGGAGAGGGGGAGAATGTATCCTGTGCCTCACCCCATCTCTGCAAAAAAAAAAAAAAAAGAAAAAAGAAAAGAAAGCCAGATCTGATAAAGTACTCACAATAACAAATATTTTTTGTAAGAACTTCTAACATATTAGCTGTTACGAACACAGGCCTGAATCTGGGGCAGGTTGTTTGGAGGGAGCCGGGGGAGGAAGAACTATAAAGAAAAGCTCAGAAGCCATTTTCACTAAATTTTGAAACTCACTGGAACTGAGAAATTCTGCTTTAAAACCTTCAAACAGTGTTAAACAAGTGGGAAGCTTTGCACCCTGAGAGATCAAGACAATCACTAGCAGAGAAATGCCATGCCTACCTAAGTAAGGAAGGTAGAGAATACTGTGTTGGGCAGAGCAGTAGAGAGTGGGGAAGTGTCTAGCTGCTACTGCCATACTTTGTGAGCAAAAATGGACTCCTCCACGTGCATAACACTTTTACTTTTAATCACTTCGGCACTCATCTTCTAAGACTAACAACATTCCCCTGCATAAGCACACTACCATTGTCAAAGTTAAGAAAAATTATAATAATTCCATAATTTCGTTTCATATTTTATCTATAATCAGATTTTCCCACTTCTCTCAAAATGTCTTTCATAGCAGTTTTGTTCCCTGAACCAAGATCTAATCAAAGTCCTTGAGTTGTTTTAGTTTGTTCTTTCCATATAATTTTTAGTTTATAATTTTGGAATAATTTTAGACTTAGAAAAAGATTTACAAAGAATTCCTATACATCTTTCTCCCAGATTCCCCAAATGTCAGCACTTTACCACATTTGTTTTATCAATCTGTCTACATATATACACACATTAGTCTTTCTTTTTGAACTGTTCAAGAGTAATTTGTAGAAGTGACACCTCATATCTTTATATATACTCCATTGTGTATCTTCTTAAAACAAGGACATTTTCATAAATAACCATGCATAGGACAATTATGAAAATCAGGAAATTAACATAAATACAATATTATTACCTAGTATACAGACCTTATTCAAATTTTGCCAATTGTCTCAGTAATGCCCTTTATAACAACAGAAAAAAAATATTTTTTCTGCTTCAGGAACACATGTTATGTTTAGTTGTTTCTTTGATTTTCTTTAATCTGGAGCTATTCCTTGGTCTTTCTTTTTCTATCATGACCCTTGTGTCTTTGAAAAGTTGAAGAATACCAGACAGTTTTAATCCAAAGTGGCCCTTGATTTGGGTTTGTCTGATGTTTCCTCACAATTAGATTCAGGGTTTACATTTTTGAACCAGATGTTAAATTGTGTCCTTCTCAGTACTTTATGTTAAGGAGACACATAATGTTGATATATACCATCACTGGTGATGTTAACTTGGTGATGTTAACTGGATGATCACTTGGTCTAAGTGGTTTGTCAGATTTCTTCATTCTTAGGATACTATTTTTCCCTTTGTAATTAATAAGTAATTTGTTGGGAGATAGTTTGAAACTATGTAGACATCCTGTTTCTCAACAAACTTTCACCTACTGGTTTTTAGCATCCATTGATTCGTGCCTGAATCATATCCAGATAAGTTTTATGCCCTTGACTAGGACTTTCTCTTGACTAGGACTTCTTTTTTTTTTTCTCTTCAATAACCTCTCGAACACTTTTTTTATAAATCTACTTTACTCAAAGTTTTTTTTTCCCCCCCAAAATTATAGCTAGTTGGCGCAAACATTTTTTTATGGTATATTCAGAGACCAGGTGTTGTTGTGTCTCTTCCTCCTCACACCTTCCCTTTGGACAGGTGCTTCTTTTCTCCCAGAACTTTTATTGGCTTAAGCCATCAGTTTGTTATGTAAGATATTTCTGCTTTGTCCTAGTTTTTCTCCTGCTTGTTCCTGGTTTTAAACAAAAATCTTTTCTTTGTAATGACCACATCCTCCAATCCATCCACTTCTTTATCTTAAGCTTAGGCCTTTGACAACTCTCTTGTTAAAAGACTTTCCCATTTTTGTTGTTGTTTTAAATCATGTTTCCAAATCTGTTATTTGCTTTACTTATCCTCCCTTTTTGTATCTCTCCCCATTTAGCTTTTGAAAATCACCTTCATCAAGCTCTTATTTATTTATATTTATGTATTTGGATCAACCTACTAACCAAAATCAAGCCATTATAAATCTTTCAGTGAGGGCTACTGTAATTTGAAGCCTGCTTTCCAGTGGTTCCCATCTTCTTTTGTCTTAAATGTTAAACTTAGAATTATAAAAATTAGAATAAGCAAATTCTGCACTGTTTCTGTCTACCCCTCTGCTTCCAGGAAACTGATTTGTGTTCTTTATCTGTATTACTTTTAAGTTGTGCTTCTATAATATTTTCAACAATTTCCATTTGTCTTCCAAAACAACTTCGAACTCACTTTTAAAAATTAATTTATTCATTTTCATTTACCTCAGACTCCATATCTGACCCCACCTCTGATGCTACTAGCAATCAGGTTCATTCTTACTGGGACACATTACATAATGTGTTCATTTTTCTCTTTTCTTTTATTTTCATTTTAATATATTTCCCGGGGTAACAATATATTCCATTAGAGATTCTCAAACTTTAGTGTGCCTATCCTTTTCTCCCTTTTAGAATGTCCTACTCTTTGACCATCTGCATAGCTATGTTTATTTTGTCACAAAAGTTCCACATGGTATTCCTCATAAGAAAGACTAAGTAGATTATAGTTCTCAAACTTGAAACTTTCTCTGACTGCATATCATAGGAAGGTGCTCTTAAACTCTATCTATTAATATCATTTCTTGAGCCGTATAGCATGTATTTGCCTATCCTAGCTTTAACTTTTCTCCTCTATGAAATCAGGTGTTCTTTAGAAGGAATGTTGTGTGTTGTCTGTTGCAGGTGGGCAAGGGATGGGGAACATGGCCACAGATAGATTCTGAAGTCTTAGAAATTGTGTGCAGATTTTTGTGCATTTCTCTTGAGAGAGAGCTTATAGTTTCATCAAATTCTTAAGAGCATCCTGCCTCCCTTTCTCCAATTCTGGTTCAAGTTCGTATCCTCCAGTCCAGAAGCTAACCAGGCTAGTTTTTCTGCATTTCAGTGTCTGAAGAAGTAAAGCATCAGGCCACTGCTTCTTCCTTCTGCTATGCCATTCCTCAAGTAGGCACTGGCCTTAGCATTTGCCAGGTTAATGAAATTCTAAATAGTTCTCTTGGAAATTTTTGGTTCTTTTCTCATAATATAATCCCCCAAGGGAACCCAGTTTTACAACTTGAAGATCTTATCAGTTCCTTAATTCCTGGGGTTTTAATTGCTGACTTGGGTTCATACAGTCTTGTCTATAGCCACTCTGTCTGTTGGGTAATTGCTCTCTACCTTTCATAGATAGGTAATTTCAAATTGTTTTCCCTTACAAGTGTGTTTCTGGGGTACTTCTCCCCTTCCAGAAGCTACAAAAATGTTCTCTCCCCTCTTCCTTCTGTCCCCTTTGCCTTCTGCAACCCATATGGAAGGCAAAACAGACAAGTTAAAAATGTTTGTCTTATTTCCCTTTTTGTCTTCTGCATCCCCAACCACGACTTTTTTAAGCTGCCTTCCTCTATCCTGCCCCAGTTTTTCAAATATGTTCTGTCTTTTTTTCCTTCAAAATTCCCACTTGAAGCCGACACCTGACACTCACCAAAATCCTGAAACAAAAGAAAAAATGCTGAGATGCATATTCCTAAATTCTCTCATTTCCAGTCTTACTGCCTTTAACCATGGATTCTTTGTCACTTGGGCTTTGCCCTAGCTAAACCAAAACCAAGTTTCCATATCCCTTCCATTTCTCATCCCATTCCTGCCCCACTCTTCTTTACTCATTCCTATGCCGCCCTCCTCTCAATACACTGCTCTTTCTCATTTCCATTTCTATATTCTCTCCTTCTCCGCAAATTTTCCTCCCCTCTCATCCCCCACTGGTAGCCCTTTTTGATTTCTTTTCAGTATGTCCCACTCTCTTAAATGGAGATTATTTACTTTGACATAATCCTTGTGAGGTAATGAGAGCAGATATATCATATACACTTTTTTTCAAAGATAATATCTGAAGCTTGCAAAGTTTAATCTACTTGTCTAACATAATGTAACCATCTGCCGTAAGAGTTATAGACCCAAAGCCTCCTTGTCGTACTTGGTTTGCCTAATGATCCCCCTTCCCTCTTGCAGCTGAAGATGGAGATAACAAATTGACTCTATTGACTATTTTTCTCGAGTCATATCAACATCTGTGTGTACCTTTCTCAGAAAGATAACTTTCATATTTTTGCAACAAGTAAAACATGCAATGCTTGGAAAGTCCCTGTACAAAAATCTTTGTCCAGAAATTGTACCAGTTTATTATTTAACATTGCTTCTTAAAAAAAGAGTGAGATGTTTTAACATATCTAAAATTAGGTAATGGAAATAGGATTTGCTGTCATCACTAGGAATTACATCTGTTGTAGGAGAGGTTATAAAAAATATATAGGACATCTTTCGCCTTCAAAGTAGTTGCTGAATTAGAGGCAAATCTAAGTGTCAAACCTGTAAAAATTTGGGGAAGGATGCCAAGACTTTTTCAGACATAGGAAGGAAGTGGCAGTAGTTGAATGTTGTTAATAATTCTCCTGAGTAAAGAATATAAGGACCTCAGAGTAACCTGTGGCTGCTTTCTTGGTGTCCTGAAATTTCTGCTTAACTGTTTAATTTAAAAGAACCAAAACTGAAGTCCGGTCTAGAGAAAGGGTTCACCACTAAATTTGGTAGGCACCTATCAGAGTTGCTTCCAAATCACACAATTGGTGAACATTGGTACAACTTGGCCAGGGTCTCTAGGCCCAACTCTAATGCTCTTCTGATATATCTCCACCACACTGGTAATATTACTCCTTGAAAATAGTTCCTCCGCCAGGCTGGTTTTTGAATATGTACCAATCATATTCAGAAAGACTTAACACGTAATTTCTGAATAATCTTGAGTCACCTTAGAAACAATGCAATGAATATTTTCTAAAAGTAAGTAGAGGTTCAAATAAATACTTTAATGAAATGAAAAGAAAATATTAAATATGGTTCCATTACATTACAGAATCTTTTATTAATTTTATTCACTCACATTTAGGCTCTTTTCTTACTCTTTTGTTCCCCATTGGCCCAGAAGAGAGACTTGTTTATGACATGACTGAAGAAAATGTCTTATTGAAGGGGTAGGTGAACAAATATTCCATTTATATGCTGATTATTAAGGAAGTGAAAGCCACTAAGCTTTTTCATATTTTCACCATTTTACAAACAGTATGTAACATTTTCCCATGTAACTTCCTATTGTGGAACTTTCTCTCCTCTGAAGCTAATTACAGTGCTGTTCAAAATCTGAATATCTTCAACTCTTGCTTTCCTTGTTCTTTTCAAAATCTGTCATTGTCAATGCATGTGTTTTAACAGAATCCATATGTTTCTTATTTTTATTACCTTATTTGTGTGTGTGTGTCTACTGTGCGTATCATGCATGGCTCTTGGCATATATATCATGACAGAGGATAATCAGTTTTCTTTTACTTTAATTTTAGAGCCAGGATTTAAGACATCATCATTTGAATGTCTTCCAGTGTTCTCCATTTTGTTTATAGTCTACCAATGTTCAGAATTGTTCAGGAATGTTTTTATAACCCAGTCGTCAGCAGTGGTAGAAAGCACCACTGACAGATGCAGCTCTGAATGACTTTACATCCCCCATCATATATAAAGAAACAATCACAGTAGTTGAGATTTGTGCCTCTTAAGCTGTTCACCTTATAGTGAAAAAGGAAAGAGAGGCAGAAGAAGAGAGATAAATGGAAGGGAAACTGTATTATCCTACAATTTAAAAAAGCCCCTAAATTCATAGATCTATCCCTGCAACAATGTAATACAGCAATCTTGAGCTGGTTTATAAAATGACAAGAACAAATAGATCACTCATCTTTTAAAAAGTAAATGCTCAGGAAAAAAATGAGAAACTTTCAAATTAGAAAATTAGGAGAGGGCAATTTGCTGAGTGTTTTTTTTTAAATCACAATAATTGATGTCCTATTGTAGCTATTCATTAACCAATAGCTAATGCTCAACTTACATGCTTCCCTCTGTTCTTATATATGATTTCTGTCATCAGAAGATGACCTGTATGAGATGGGGAAAAACAAGATTATAATCTGCTTAAGCCTCTATTAAATATCCATTTACTACAATTATTATCTACTTTGCTAGAATATCAGAAAAATTTTCCATCATTGATGGAAAAAAATTATAATACATGTAACTCCTATTAAATATTCATTTATTATCTATTCTAAATATGCACCAGATATTCATAATGGTTCATTTAAAGCTGGTTTACAAATAGAACACATACCAGAGCAGAAATAACATGTACTGGTAGGATAATAAGAAATAGGAGTCCATTATACTGATTTAATTTCTCAAATAACCGAAAAAGATGACTAGTATAAAATGTCAGTTGGTGTAGGTAACATCCACAAAGGTTTTGAGTTATAGATATACTTAAATAATTTCATAAATTTCTTCATTTTCAAATATTAAAAATTTCATGTTCAGAACTTTATCCTGGGTAGAAAGTAGACTAGTGTAAACATTGGGAGAGAAGAAAACATATCATGTCTCTAAGTGTGGTCATTCTGCTTCCCCACTTTCAGGAACCTTTCATAAACTGTCCTTTAGTAAATATTTGAGGATGATGAGATTGAAAAAGAATTGGGTAGCTGCATGCACACAAAACTGGGGAGAAAAAAGCATATTAAGAAGTTTAAAAGGGTCAGGCGCAGTGGCTCACACCTGTAATCCTAGCACTGTAGAGGGCAAAGGTGGGTGAATTACTTGAGGTCAGGAGTTCGAGACCAGCCTGGCCAAAATGAAGAATCCCTGTCTCTACAAAAAATACAAAAATTAGCCAGGCACGATGGCGCACACCTTTAATCCCAGCTACTTGGGAGGCTGAGGCAGGAGAATCACTTGAGCCTGGGAGGCGGAGGTTGCAGTGAGCCTAGATCACGCCACTGCACTTCAGCCTGGGTGGCAGAGCAAGACTCTGTTTCAAAGAAAAAAAAAAGAAAGAAAAAGAAAAGAAAAGAAAAAAAGAAAAAAATTAAAAAGCATGTGGATAATTTACATTTTATTTCTATAAAAACGTTAGCAGCTTGCATGCCATTTTTCCAGAGCAGCCTCCAATACCACTTATTGGACTTTTTCTGATGTTTCTTAAGGGGACTAAATGCTACCCCCAAAACTGCTTTCTAAAACACAGTGTAACATCTTTTCCCAGAGTGTATCCTAGGAAGTGCTCTAAAGAGTGGGGAAGCAATGGCAGCAGGGGTCAGGTTGCTGGGAAAATCAGTTTGGGAGGTTCTCACACAGTCTATTCTTCTCTCAAAATATATAACATGTATTACTATATGAACAACTCTGCTATAAAGCAGATTATTAACTTTGTTTATTCTCTCTTTTCTCAAATCTAGCTTTGATTTTTCTTTTTACCTTTCTAACCTTTTATTTTAGGCTACTGATTTTATTTTACACCTTTTAAAAAAACTCTTTTTCACCCTAATACCCTTTAACATATTATGAGAACTAATACTCTCACTTTGGGTGAGAATTGGGTTGGAGTCTTTACCCTTCATCTTAATGGTCCTTTATTACCTCCACTTCATATCATTACTAACTCTTCAAGATCTTTTATTGGTGATAATTATAACAAGTAATCACTTCTTCCACATATTCCACAGATACTTGGGTATATGGATAGAGTCTTCTCAGCATTGTTTGTTTATGATGAGGAAATCTTAATAAATAATATAGCAGACTAATAAGAAATTAGTTGTACATTTAATACAGTTTTGAAATATAGGCCAGAGTACTAAATAGGTTTTCTCTAGGAATAGTTTGTTCTTTCGTTTGAAGCTTTTACATATTCAAGAGACAATGGAAACTTCTGCCTCACTTCTGCATTCTGAAGGAGTTTTTGTGGCACTCAGAAACATACATCCCTGCCATCAGCCCTAGATATTTTTAGGCCTAGTTTTTATAGTGTTATAACTTCCTGAAAAGCCAGGCATTCAGAAGCTGCCTTGTATGCACCTATACCATAAGCCTGTCCACTAAGGGCAATGAACCAGGCCCACTCTCCTAACAGGCACAGATGAGAAGCAGGTGCAAGGTAGACTACTCTTATCCCAAAATAATGTGTGCATCTTACTGGGTCTTCTAAATCCAGTACCTTTTCCTCTCTTCAGTATGTTTTGCAATCAGTCAGAGAAGACTGGGACTGGAAATCCTGGAAAGAAACCTAGAGTGTGAGGTGCTAAATATGAACCACTAGCACTAGCAGTGTTTTCTGAAGCAGATTGGTTGTTCCCCTCTGCCTCAGTTCCCTCAAAAAAGGGAGATAATGAGACTTGTCATCCACAGGTTTGCCCTGACCAAGAGTAATTTTCTAAGCCCCTCAATCTGTAGGGCACTGTGTGCTTTTTTGGAGATACAAAAACTAACATGACGTGGCTCTTATCACACAGCTTACAAGAATACTATGAAGATAAACATAGACTTGTAACATTTTATTATTACTTCATTTTATATAAATTGATAGTCTATGTTAATCTATTTTTGTCCCATAACAAAGAAAATATTTTTGATAGGATTTTGAAGTGCACCAGAGTTTTGGTTGTTTTTCCCTCCTGCTTGAGGTTTCAATATGTCACAACTCAGGTGATTTGTATGTTGTGGCTTACCCATGTAGCTGGAGTCACTTCAGGAAATGTTATAAGAAAAAAAAGTTTTAAATTTTGAAAATCCCTGTTTTAGGTGAGAAGAAATTGATGTTTGGAACTGTCTGCACATGAAAATGAATGAATGAACATTTTTTAAAATAAGTATATTTTAAAAATAGATTGTTACTGTAGCTTGCAGTTCATAAAGTTATTTTTAGGAAAGCTAGAAGACATTACTCTTGCAAAATGTATGTTTTACATTTGCTAACAATAAACAGGATTCCTGACTGTATCAAAAAAGACTTTCTGTATTACCTGATTTTGTTTAGTAGTTTATTATCAGAATTCTGGCTGATATTCACTTTGTATATGCACATTCTTTTATGTTTAGAGCTTAAAAAGTTTGGAGGTAAGATTAATGAAAATCTTTCAGTTTAAAATTATGCAGTAGAGAATTTAGCTACAATTAAAGTAAGTGCACACTACATTTGCCTCTTTTAAGAAAACCTCAGACTATTTGATATTTTATAAACTTACAAATCACGTATTAGAAAATTACCTTGAGGCACTGCAAATTAATTTCACTAATTCAACTTCTAAAAGGTAATGTTTTGCTACAGCTTGCTCTAAAATCAGCTTAAATCATGTCATTTGGATTACTATTAAGTGAACAAATTGAAATTAACGTTTTGCAGCAAAGTTTTTCCCTGTAAGGCCTAGCCAAAAATTCATATAAAATGTTTATTTTTAAAAGAGCTTTAAGAGGCTTTTCCTGTTATTCTAGTCAATTTGCCAATACAGCCGGTCCCTCTAGCCATACAATGGATAGCCTTCTAGCAATATTTCATCTCTCGTTGCTCAACATAGAAAATCAGTAATTCATAAAAGAGTTAGGGGTTCAGTCAAGGCCAGACTGTTGAATTTTCCATCTTGCCTCACAAAAAATTACAGCCTGAATGCCTTGCTCTGATGCAGAAAAAGCTCTGGAATACAAATTGACGGTTGAAACACTCTGCAAATCTCAGATGATGAACTGAGTCTTACAGATCCAACAGACATGGCTGTTCGGTAAAATTAGCTGACATGCGCACCTCTGTCACAGGACTGATGCATTGATGTGGCCCTCTCTGCAGGAGGTATCTGTTCTTGTGAGAAAATGGGGAACTCAAATTGATGAGGTCCTTGCTATTAAGTTTTAATTTGAATCACCTTGGGAACCATAGGCTGCACATCCATTTTGGCGTTTTCTTTGTTTACACAAAGGGAACAACTTCAAAGGGCTCTAGCCCTAGTATTCATACCAACCTCATCACACAGAGCTGTGGTTTTGATGTTCTTGTTCCCAATTTATTGCTAGGGTCCGAGTACCTGGGTACCATGGTGATAAAGTGCCATTGAAATACATAGGTAATCAGCCAGTGTACTGGAGGATTGATTTTCTCTTTCATTTTCTGAGCAGACAAAAGCAGTCCTCTCAGAAGCAATGGGAGTGAGAGGACACTTACTATTTACTTTATGAGAACAGTGATGATAAAGCCAAGATGCCATTTAATTAATAACTTTACTTTGGCAGTGACTATCTCCAGGGACCAAAAATATTGGAAACCTTAATTGACCTCCCCACATATAGAACACAGGCCCCTCTTTTTTCTTTTTGAAATTGAAGGTATAGAAAAGACACATCATTTGCTCTCAAGATGACTTCAGAACCATAATGGAATGGGGACCAGGACTCAGAATGCTTGAATTTCAACATAAGACCACTTTGTACAGTGTGTCTTATTACAGATAATGATCCTCTCTTTAATCACTTGTCTGTCCTGAAAAGCATATTGCAGTTTAAAAGAGGCCACACAGTCTGAACTGACTACAAAGAATTTTTTTAAGATCTTTTAAATATTCAGATGCATACACTTCATTTTAAATGTTGGCAGCTTTGCCATTCACAACTATGACCCAAATTCCTCCTTCAAACATTTTAATTGAAGCCAAATTACTTCACTTTCTGCTTTTACATAATAATGTAGCACACTCACTGCTGCAACCGTAATCACGGAAAACTTAGCTTCTGGCACTTTTGCTCTATTAGCCTTCAACCTTTTTTTTCACATTTAATTTTTCATTTTGCGTGCTCATATTTTTAGTATTATGTGTATTTTCTCTAATTTATATATTGTTCTTTACATTTACCTCTGAAGTTTTTAAGGTAATTTCTGATATTTTGTTTGTTTGTTTTTTGAGAAGGAGTTCCGCTCTTGTTGCCTAGGCTGGAATGCAGTGGCGCGATCTCAGCTCACCGCAACTTCCGCCTCCCAGGTTCAAGTGATTCTCCTGCCTCAGCCTCCCAAGTAGCTGGGATTACAGGCATGTGCCACCATGCCCGGCTAATTTTGTATTTTTAGTAGAGATGGGGTTTCTTCATGTTGTACAGGCTGGTCTGGAACTCCCAACCTCAGGTGATCTGCCCACCTTGGCCTCCCAAAGTACTGGGATTACAGGTGTGAGCCACCACACCCAGCCTCTGATCATTTTTAACAGATTCATGGAGGTATATTTGATATACAATAACTGGCACATATTGGAAGTGTATAATTTAATGTTTTATATTATGTATACACTCATGAAACCACTTAAAATTGTGAATATATCCCTCACTACTCCCCCAAATTTCCTCATGATTCTTTGTAATTCATACCTTCTTCCATCTCCAGCCCTTGCATCCTCAGGTAACCACAGATCTGCCTTCTCTCTCTATAGATAGGTTTGCGTTTTCTAGAATTTTATATAAACGTAATTACAGATTATGTGCCCTTTTTTTGTCTTAGTTCTTTACTCACAATAATTTGAAGAATCATCTGCATTATTGCATGCATCAATAGTTCATTCCTTTTTATTGCTGTTTAATATCCCTTGTATGGATATACAACTGTGTTTATTCATTTATCTGTTCGTGAAAATTTGGATTGTTTCCTGTTTGGTACTGTGATAAACTGCTATGATCATTTGTGGGCAAGTCCGTATGAACATGTATTTTCTTTTCTCTTAGGTAAATACCTTGGACCGAAATGGCTGGACCATATGGTTAAATATATGCTTAACTTTTTAAGAAATTGTCAAATTATTTTCCAAGTGGTTTCACTAGTTTACATTATCTTACCAGCAGTATATGAGAGTTCCAGTTTCTCCACCTTTCTGCCAACACATAGTCTCATAAATCTTTTGCATTTCAGCCATTCTAACAAGTGTGTAGTGGTATCTCATTATAGTTTTAATTTACATTTCTCTAATGACAAATGATGTAGAACATTATTTCATGTGCTTATTTACCATCTATATATCTTCTTTGGTAAACTGTCTATTCAAATCTTTTATGCATTTTTTTTAACCAGTTGCTTCTTATTTTTGAGTGTTTAGAGCTCTTTTTTTTTTCCTTTTTCAAAGGTGAATTTTTTAAACTTTTAGGTTCAGGGGTACATGTGTCATGGGGGTTTATCGTACAGATTATTTTGGTACCCAGGCACTAAGCCTAGTACCCAATAGTTATATTTTCTGCTTGTCTCACTCCTCCCACCTTCTACCCTCAACTAGGCCCCAGTGTCTGTTGTTCCCACTTTGTCTCCATGAATTCTCATCATTTAGCTCCCACTTATAAATGAGAACATGTGGTATTTGGTTTTCTGTTCCTGTGTTAGTTTGCTAAGGATAGTGGCCTCCGGCTTCATCCATGTTTTTGCAAAAGACATGATCTCATTCATTTTTATGGCTACATTGTATTCCATTGTGTATGTATACCACATTTTCTTTATCCGATTTGTCATTGATGGGCATTTAGGTCGATTCCATGTTTTAGTATTGTGAATAGTGCTGCCATAAACATTTGTGTCCATGTGTCTTTATGGTAGAATGATTTATATTCTGCTAGGTATATACCCAGTAATGGGATTGCTGGGTTGAATGGTATTTCTGTTTTTAGGTCTTTGAGGAATCACCACACTGTCTTCTACAATAGTTGAACTAATTTACACTCTCACCAACAATGTATAAGTGTTCCCTTTTCTCTGCAACCTCGCCAGCATCTGTTATTTTTTAACTTTTTAATAGTAGCCATTCTGACTGGTGTGAGACAGTATCTCATTGTGGTTTTGATTTGCATTTCTCTAATGATCAGTGATGTTGAGCATTTTTTATATGCTTGTTAGCTGCACTATGTCTTCTTTTGAAAAGTATCTATTTATGTCCTTTTCCCACTTTTTAATGTTTTTTTCTTGTAAATTTGTTTAAGTTCCTTTAGATGCTTGATATTAGGCCTTTGTTGGATGCATGGTTTACAAATATTTTCTCCCATTCTGTAGGCTGTTTACTCTGTTGATAGTTTCTTTTGTTGTGCAGAAGCTCTTAAGTTTAATTAGATCCCATTTGTCAAATTTTACTTTTGCTGCAATTGCTTTTGGCATCTTTGTCATGAAATCTTTGCTTGTTCCTATCTCTAGGATAGTATTGCTTATGTTGTCTTGCATGTTTTTATTGTTTTGGGTTTTACATTTAAGTCTTTAATCCATCTTGAGTTAATTTTTGTATATGACATAAGGAAGGGGCCCAGTTTCAATTTTCTGCATATGGCTAGCTAGTTATACCAGCATCATTTATTGAATAAGGAGTCCTTTCCCCATTGGTTGTTTTTGACATAGTCTAGATTCAAGTTCTTCATTAGATATATGCTTTGCAACTATTTTCTCTCAGTCTGTGGCTATCTTTTCCTCTCCTTAACAATATCTTTTAAAAAGCAAAAATTTTTAATTTTGAAGAAATTCATTTTAAGTATTTGTTCTTTGATCAGAATTAATATTTTATTGGTTAAGGACTTGGTTACTTTACACCACATTTCATGTGGTACAGTTTTATTGATTTTTAGTACTTTTTTCTTTTGAAAGAAATTTTCAATGTCAAGATTTCCGTTCAGTCAGTGCATACTTACTTACAAATTAATATGTCTCTTTTTTATGTCTCTATTTTTTAGATGCAAGTTATTCTCACACAGTTATTATTAACCTGCAAACTGAGCTCATACCAGAGAAAGAATATTGTGATTAAAGCAGTAATTTATAATGTTAACTGCAAATGGCTCATATTTGGTTTTTTGTTTTTCATTGTATGTAAAGTTCATCCAGCCTAATATCTAAACTGCCTGTCACAAATAAAGAGAAGAATGACCTGGGATGGCAATATTGAAGTAGTTCTTTTATTATCATAGATTTGATGTTACAAAGATTTTTTCAAACTTTTCTTCAAGAAGTTTTATAAATTTTAAGTTGTGTATTAAGTGTATGATCTATTTTGAATTAATTATTATATATAGTGTCCGGTATGGCTCAAAGTTCATATTTTTATATAGATATCCAGTTGTTCCAGAACAACTTTTTGAACAGACTCTTCTTTCTCCACTGAATTGCCTTTGTCAAAAATCAATTGCCCATATATATATAGGTCTATTTCTGTACTCTCTATTCTGTCCCATTGACCTGATTGTCTATCTTAACATCAATGCCACACTGTCTTGACTAGTATAGATTTATAATAAATTTTGAAACCACATATTCCTCCAACTTTCTTCTTGAAGTTGCTTTTTCAATTCTAGGTTCTTTCCCATCCCTTACGTGTTTTAGAATCAGCATTTCAATTTCTACAAAGAAACCTGCTGGGATTTTGATTGGGGGTGTGTTTACGGTATAGATAAATTTGGATATAATTAACATCTTAACAATATTGAGCCTTCTGACTTACGAAAAAGCATCAAATAACATGAGATGCTTAAGGATAATTCTGACAAAATATATGAGATATATACACTGAAACAAACAAACTATCAAAAAAACATTGCTAAGCAAAATTCAAGACCTAAATACATGGAGTAAATGCCTCAACTGACTATATTAAAGTTTTGCCATGCTTTATATGTCTTGTATTTTTTTTCTCTCAGTCTGGCAGTCCAACTTTAAAGAAGACATAGTAAATTTAAGGGTGTGCTATTTACCTCTACCTTCAGTTACTAATGAAAAAGTGATTGATGGAAAGTTTAGAAAAGTGGTGTTGATAAATAAATTATTCATGGAACCATTAACTGCTCTATATATTATCCAGGCACTTTGTTTTTTCTCTTCTTCCATTTTTCTGTCTTGTGGCACTTACTCTTCTCATTATCATCTTCTGTAGTAGCTATGAGTGGGGAGAAGAAATGAGACTGAACTCCTAAGTTCTTTTTCCTCTCGTTATTAAAAACTTTTATGGAAAAAGATATTGAATTCTGTGTTTAAGGATTTCACTTATCCTTCCTGTCCCCATTCTGTGTTCCTCATTGTCTAGATGGGTGACGATTGATAATAATGGGAAAGTACAAATATGTACATTTAAATATCAGATTCTGCCTTCTAAATCTGTTAATGTGTTTTATCAGTGAATACTCAGAACATGAAGGAAGCCTATATTTTTGAATAATTTGCCATTATAAAAGATTTAGAATTATGAAATTGGTTAAATTATCTAATAAAGTTGGTTTGGTAGCTGTTGAGATTTAAAATAAGCTATTATTGAAACCTTCATGAATTTTTGTGTTATGCATCCTTCATCCTCAAGATTAATAATTTTTACAAAAATTTGTTTTCAGATTTCATCTTGTCAAAGACTTGATATGAGTTATAGCTGAAGTATTACATTACCAAGATATAACTTTTCAGAATTGTGTGGTATAATAAATTATGTTATACACAAGAGCATCTTCGGTGAGACATAACTAACACTATGTTGTCTTGGGCACAATAAATAAAGAGAATACATACTGTGATACAATATCCCTAATTATCTTTATTATGTTCACTTAATAATTTTCAAAATTAGGTAATCTGCAAAAGAGTCTCAGTTACTACTACCAATTTGTAGGTTCTTGTGTAATGTAATTTTTAGTAAAATTACTTCCACAGTACAAAATATGAAAGTTGTTTTTTTTAAAACAAAATATGTGGTATGAGGTTATTGATTCTCTGGAAAGAAGTGTGAACAAAATGTAGCAAGCAAAGAAATGGAAACCAGAAATTGTCAAGGAAAAAAATGGTGTTTGGTCTTTGAGAAACAGAAATATAAAAAACACAACTTCTAATAGAAGACATAATTAAGAGTATCAAGAAAGACTAAAATTATTCAGGTAAGCAAGGTCTATGACATACATCATATGACAATTATGAAATTTATAAATGTTATTACAAAATTAGTAGCCATCAATTGAAGAATCACAGTTAACAAGAAAAATTGCCAAGCTGTTTTTAGGAAATTTATCCAGCTTAGGAAAAGGAAATAGAGAAATTGTGCCAGCATTTACTGAGAGTCTACTGTGTGCTAAAGCCCGGAATATAAAGGTACAAAGTCAAGACCCTGAGCTCAGAGGCTACTGACTGTGGCCAAGGGATGGGCTTGAAGATGCTTTTCCCAAAAAAGGGGTTGTAAAGCTGGAAAAAAACTGACAAAAATAACCATTTAACTGCTATGGAATCAAACAGAGGCATATGATAATCTGATAAACTTTATCCTTGAAAAACTGCTAAATTTTGAATATATGAAAGCTTCCAGAGGATGACTGCTTTACTGGCTCAAGATGTAGGAGCACGACCTTAGTTCAATCATTGGCTGCCCATTTAACTATGCAGTCAGAAGGGTAACCTGTAGGAATCCAGGTTTGAAAACTACAATAAGAATTTTAAAAGGACATGGCAAGACCTTGTCTCTACAAAAAGGAAGAAAGGGAGGGAGGAAAGAAAAGAAGGAAAAAGGGAGGAAGGAAGGAGGGAGGGAGGGAAGGAGGGAATGGAAGGAAAACCGATCAGAGATATCAGTGGCTACACACCATAGGCTACACAAATCTGAGACAGATTTCACAGATTTAGCCCTGACAGGTTACTAAACAAAAAAAAAATGGCAACAATAAAAAACAACAACTACCTTCAAGGGAAAGGTTATACTCCAGAGTTACTACAATATATTACCTAAAATGTTCAATTTTTAACAAAAATTCAGAGACATGCAAATAAACTAGAGTGACCAAGGAGACAATTATCATAGAAATTGCCTCTGAGGATCCCCAAATGTTAGATTTTGTACACAAGGACTTCAAAGCAGCCATTATAAGCATGTTCAAAGAACTAAAATTCAGATTTAAAGAATTATAGGAAATTACTACAACATGACTCAACAAGTAATAAATCTCAATAAGGAGATATAAATTATAAAAAGAAAAAAGAATTAAATGGAAACTCTGGAGCTGAAAATACAGGCTCTGAAATGGAAAAGTCACTAGAGTCTCTCAGTAGCAGATCTGAGATGGTAGGATAGAGAATCAGTGAACTTGAGACAAATCAATAGAAATTATTCATTCTGCAGAACACAGAGAAAAAGACCAAAGGAAAATGAGCAGAGCCTTGCAGAGCAGTGGGACAACATTGAGTGTATCAATGTAGACATAATAGGAGTCTTATAAGGAGAGAAAGCAGTAGAGAAAGAAAAGTGTAATGAAGTAATGGCCAAAGAGTTACCAAATTTGAAAGTCAACATTACAGATATGAGAAACCAAATTAACCCTAAGCAGTATAAACACAAAACCATCCACATCTGGACACACAATAGTCAAACTGTTGAGAGCCAAAGAAAACAAGAAAATCTTGAAAGCAGCAAGAGATAGAATAGCTCATGACATAGAGAGGAATTTGTGCAATTAATGACTGACTTCTCATTTGAAAGATGCTGGAAGAAAAAAAATCAACCAAGAATTTTATATTCATTAAAACTAGCCTTAAAAAAGTGGGGGTAAAATAAAGACATGATCAAATTTTTAAAAAGACAGAGGAATCCGTTGCTAATGGACCTGTCTTATAAGAATACCAAAGGAAGTCTTTTAGGCTGAAAGTAAGTGACACCAGAGGATAACTCAAATTCACAGGAAAAAAAAAAAAAAAGAAAAGCAATGGAAATGGTAGATATGTAGGTTAATATAAAAGGCTCTGTATAGTAACTTCTCTAAAATACATAGGATTCCATAAAGCAATCATTATAATTATTACTGAGTATATTATCATTAAGTTTACATACATATATGTAATTTATATGACAGTAATACTGCAAGAAATGAGGAGAGGATGGAGCTATAAATGAGCAGATTTTCTATGTTTCACTGCAATTATTTATTATTAGTCTGCAGTTGATTGTGATAAGTCAGGGTGCATATTATAATTGCTAAAGCATCCATTAAGAAAATAATTCCAAATAAATTTAGAAAATCAATATAGGAATTTAAATGGTACACTAAAAATATACTTAACGCAAAAAAAAGCAGTAAAGGAAGGATAGAAAAACAAAAAACACCAGAGCCTTAGAAAACAAATAGCAAAATGGAAAATGTAAGTCCAGCCATGATAATTAAATGTGAATGGCCTAAACATCTCAGTCAGAAGACAGAGACTGACAAACTGGATTTCAAAAAGCAAGATCTAACTAAACTGCTGTCTACAGAAATACAATTTAGAGTCAAAGACACTAGTTAAAAGTAAGTAGATAGAAAAAGATGTATTATGCAAACAGTAACCATAAGAAAGCTGTAGTGGCTATACTGTTACCAGACAAAATAGACTTTAAGATAAGAAATATCCTATAGAGAAAGAGGGTTATTTTATGATAAGGGGTCAATAGACCAGGAATATACAAAAATTATAAATATATACACACCTGGCAATAGAGCCCCAAAATACATGAAGCAAAAACTGACAAAATCGAAAAGAGAAATAGAACAAATCATGGAACTGAATTCATTAATTTCAGTCG
This sequence comes from Colobus angolensis palliatus, assembly GCF_000951035.1. Classification (NCBI taxonomy): domain Eukaryota; kingdom Metazoa; phylum Chordata; class Mammalia; order Primates; family Cercopithecidae; genus Colobus; species Colobus angolensis. Next base: position 4,285,322 of record NW_012115933.1, read on the forward strand.
ACTAAAAAACATGAAATATTTGGTTGTCACTAGTCACATCTTTGTAAAATAATATTATACGAGACAAATATAAATTCCATTTGTGATATCACATAAATATACGCACGCACAAAAACACAGGAATGAGCAGTACAAATTGCAGTTCCATAAGAATTTGGCTGGACACAGTGGTTCATGCCTGTAATGCCAGCACTTTGGGAGGCCGAGGCCGGCAGATCACCTGAGTTTGGGAGTTTGAAACCAGCCTGATCAACATGGAGAAACCCCATCTCTACTAAAAAAATACAAAATTAGCCAGGCGTGGTGACGCATGCTTGTTATCCCAGCTACTTGGGAGGCTGAGGCGGGGGAATCACTTGAACCTGGGAGGCAGAGGTTGCAGTGAGCCCAGGTCACACCATTGCACTCCAGCCTGGGCAACAAGAGCGAAACTCCATCTCAAAAAAAAAAAAAAAAGAAAAAAAGAAAAAGAAAAAGAAAAAAAAAGAAAAGAAAAAAGAAAGAAAAGTATGAATTTGACTGTAGTTTCCCATAAATCTTAAGGAAGGAGAAACTTGACTATGATCTCATCAGAAGCTCAGAAAACAGTGAATTTGACTAAAGATTTCCCCAAGGGATAATTATCAGAGGTTTTCAACTTTAAAAAATGTCTCAAATTCAGCCTAAAGCTATGTCTAAGATTAATTGATTACGTAGGTAAAGGAACATGGAATATACTTACTAAAGTTAAAGGTCCTGTATGAGGTGACATTTCTAAGGTTGTCTCAAAGGTAGAAGTAAAATATAAAATATATTATTAAATAGGAAAATAGGCCTATGCAAATTAGATGAAGTTCTGTCAAGCCAAGTACAATGCCAAAACTCAGTAATATAAGAATGTGATAGACCAAGACTGAGTAAGTTTCACAGAAAGAACTCAAACTCATAGGCAAACACTTGATGAATATAGGCTTGTGCAGAGAACTAATACAATGCCAGAGTTTATTTAAAAAGAGTGGGACATACAAGTTTTAAAGAAGAATTGTTTTATTATGATCTTTTGGTAAATTTGTATTCATATGTTGCATCTGGATTTTTTTTCTACTATACCTTTTAGAAAGTAGGAACAAAAAGAAAAAAAGAAGAAAAGAAAGAAAGTCCAGAGGAGAATGGCTGATATGAAAAAGTCATGAAAGGAAAATAGGTCCTTCAAAAGGGCAAATAAAAGGAATTTGGGTTACTTTTCTGAAAATGGGAAAGGCTAAGAGATGGCAGCATAATTTTTAAAACTAGGCTAAGAATCAACAGCTGTTATTTCTAGTTCAAGATCATCTTTGCTTAGACAAATCCAATGATGATGATGATGATGATACTGATATTTCTAAAATTGACACTAATATTTATAGAGGACTGATGCTTACCATTTACATGGGTTGTCTTATTTAACTTCATAATCATATTATGTGGTGAATACTCAAATTAGCTCCATTTTTCAGAACAGAAAACTGAATATAATTTTCCTCAGATGAAAACAGTGCTATTAAAATGTGTCCTACTTACTGCTTCAGGTGGAAACATGAAAATGCTTTGCACCACTCTAGCTGCCAAGGTTTATTTGTCTTACCAAAAGTATAGGAATTCTATGTAATGATGCTTCATGATCATTAAGAACCAAGTAAGGGAATATTGGCCTCAAAGCAAAGCCATTGACTTTTTGCTCTGATATAATTAAAGGCAACAAGAGGTTGTTGAATACCTTTTATATGCTTAATATGGTTTCATATGCCATGCTAGGATATACAAAGAAGAAACAAGACTCAAACACATTTAATGTTCTAATAATAGTTTTAGCTAATGATTGTTGATTGCTATATGTTCGTTTAGTTTTCACAACAACCCTATGAAGTAGCTACTATCATCCTTATCTTACAGATGAAGAAATAGTAGCTAGTTAATGACAGAACTAGGATTCAAACCCTAGTACTTGGGCTCCTCAGCATGACTTGAGAGACAGACAGAAAGAAAGAGAGAGAG
>NW_012115933.1:4287437-4301920 GCF_000951035.1 Colobus angolensis palliatus
AGGGAAGGAGGGAGGGAGGGAGGGAGAGAGCGGGGGAGGGAGGGGACAAGGTTCATCAGTTAAGGCTATGTGAAGTCAGGAAAAGGGAAAAGTCATTTTAAACCAGTTTGAACAAGTAGCTTCAGTATCCTTAAAGTGATGGGTTTGTGTGTCAGAAAATGGTACAGTGTATATTATAAGTTGTATGGGAATGAGCAGAGCATATTTCGAGTGAACAGAAGCTGGAAAGGCCAGTTGAGGATGGATAAGCCCTGTGTCTTGTGGGTTTATTTTTTATCTAGGGGGACAGTGGAGAGACTTCAAGTATACCAACCTGCCCAGGCATGCTTTGATGACTAGAGGCCTATGTGGGATAAGTTAGGGCCACATATAAAGGGATCTTTAATAACAGAGTGAGGTATTTGAACTTGCGATGATAGGCAGTGAGGGATCCTGTGTCATAATGAAACCCAGCCATCTGGTTAAAATTAGCGGTTGGCCCTGAAGTGATACAATACTGGCAAGCTAGGAGTGGGCCTAAAAATGAAATGATGAATCTGATAGAAATGTTGAAGATATATTACCAAATATCAGATACTGACTGGACAGAAGGAATAAGAGAAAGCGGGGAGTCAGATGGGCTTGTGTTTTCAAGCCTAAGAAATTTGGGAGATTAGGGTAACTGTGGCACCAAGAAACTGGGACAAGAAATGCATTTAGGTAGGAGAAAGTAAATGTTTTTTAAACATTTGAAAGATAGCATGAGAGCCATTTTGGAATGGATTTTAAAGTCCTTGTTGTTAGTTGACCTCAATCCACAACAGGATCTGAGACAGCTAATCTTAAGTTTTAATAATTCTTTACTTTTAAGAAGTTGCCAGATAAAAATCTATCCAGGGTAAATGTTCATCTATCTGAAATAGGCACTGGACCATATGGCCTCATAAGATTCCATGCATGAATGCATTCAACAGACACATAATGTGAACCTCCAGCTAGTATTGCATCATAGATGGCGGCATAGCTTACTAATGAACAGTGTGTCCTCTCGAGTCAGGCAGAACTTGGGCCGTATCAGCTCCTGCTCTGGACAGCTGTTTGAACTTGGCAAAAAACTTACCCTCTATCATTCTGAAGCCTCTCAAATGTGAAGCAAAGACCATGATAGCATCCACCTCATAGGAAGGTCATGGAAATTAAGAGGGATGATGCATGTGAAGCCTTTAGCCTAGTGTCAAGCACACAGAAGATGATCAGTGTTATCTGTTAGATACCATCGTTATTGTCTTCCATGGTCTTCAAATTTCTGTCATCCCTGTCATCACTATCATCCTTGTCATCGCTGCCATCCTTGTTTTACCATCATCCCTGTCTTCACTATCATCACAATTGTCAGTGTTTACATCAGTGTTGCTGTTGTCACCATCATCCTCATCTCCGTTGTCATCCCCACCATCACCGTCATCCCTGTCATCATTATCTCTGTCTTCACCATCTTTCTCTCCTTCCCTGTCATCCCTGTCATCACCATCCTCACTGGCATCCCATTGTCACCTTCATCCCTAACTTCACCATCATCCTCATCATCTTCGTCATACCATCAAGGCACCTGCTTTGTTGTTCCTTAGTCAGTTTTTCTGTGAGCAAGTCCTGAATATCATTACTTTGCACTTTCTACATAGGGCAGATGTACACATGGAACAGTCTTTGAATGGTTGTTGTTAGTTTAGTTCACACTGTACCATTTTCCATTTCTTGTTCTAATAATAGTATCTATTATTTAATGATATTGATACAAAAATATAATTTTCTTGAATTGCTCTTGTTTTGGGTTAATCCAAGAATTTGAGTTTCATTTATAATATAGCAGATCAACTGCTTGGAAAAAAAGGCCACACTAATATCGCTTTCTTACCTTTTGTGGCAAAACTGCATAGCATAAAGCATTTACAGGTTTATCTTCTGTTTAAATAAATTTAATTAAATTTGAATTCAGGAGGCTTTGCTGCATAAGAACAACACTGACTTTGCTGTTTAACCATACTTTGGGTTTACATGTTTTATGAACATCAGCACCCTGGTAAATGAAGAGTGGAAAACAGACCTTTCTGAACTGCCTCTCAACCCTTTCATGCAGGTTTTTTTAAAAGAGATAATGAAAAGAATTTGACCATTGTTTTATTATTGCTAAATACATACATTTTGGGAAAGGGACTTCCTGTTGATGATGTGTTCTTTTAAAATATCAACTTAGTGAGGTAGTTTATATTTTGTCCTGACTTCTGCTTTGAAATGTTACAAGATTGTTTGTGTATAAAGTGGCTTTGATGAATAAGATAAAGGAATGTTGCTTTTCAATATGTCATGTACCTATTATTCTACTTTTTAGAGAAAAAAGCTTTTTATTTACTCTATTGTCCCTATCCTAGCAATATACATCAAGATTAAAGGGTATACAGCATGGATAAAAGAACAGCTCTTTGGTGTGGTCCATGGACCAGTGCCCATCAGCAAACTGTGTAACTAGTCTACAATAGGTTAGATATTGAAAAGTGATTAGAAACTTCTGTAGCAATTTGCTATTGTCATGACATCCAAATATATGATTTTTTTATTCAACAAAAATCTTAGTCATCAATGCATTAGAAGTTTAGGAAAATGAAAAACAGTCACAACCACCAAAACAAAAACAAAACCTAAATCCTGTTTCTTCACCATATTAATTTGTTCTGTGAGATTTTCATAGGCATTCCATAAAAAGCACTTCCCTTCCTTAGATAAGTTTGGAAGGGACTGATACAAGATAAATCACCTAAGTTATTGTCTTCTGGACTCCCAGGATCTGCATTGTGAACCTCCAAGTGAAGGTAGGGTAAGTAGAGTCTCCTGAATCATAAACCCCTGGATTTGTAGAACATCTCCAAAGAGTAATGTTCTGTAGAGGATCCTTTATTAAAAGAGTTAGTATTTTTCTGCTGGTTTTAACTTTTCAGTTGCTTCCTATCCAGCTTTAGAATAGTACTATCAATTTTAAAACCTGACTTTTCCCCTTAATTTTTTAAATTTTTGAAGCAGCCTGTAATGTTACCATTGTAATCAATGTTACTATTTTTCTAATTTCATGGATTTTTTTATCTTCTCAATGAAAAATTTTAAAAAGCTGACCAAATGCTCAAGAAGACACAAAGTCCCACCCTGCAAAAGCCAGAGACCATGTTTTTCATATAATCTCTGGATCCTCACAGAGAGTGTAGAGAGAACCACTGCAGTTTTTATGAAGGAAAAGAATTGTGTTGCAAAATACCTCTTGGCATAGGAAGGTGAGATTAGAGACTGAAAGGACATTGGAATGAATCCGAAAAGAAAAGGTTTTGTAATGCTACTAATAGAAGTTAGAAGAAAAGAAAGGACAACTGAGGGTTAAAAAGATTATTGAAAATGTACTCAAAGAAAATGAAAAAGTGTTCCTTAAATTGCTAGTAGATTTCAGGGCTCTGAGGCTAAGATCTAGCCCCAGGAAGAAATTTTAGGGAGAAGATTGCTTCATTTCAAAGTAGATTGGGCTTTTTTAAGCAGAACATTCAGTTCCAGATGACTTTCTCTTGAGTTTGATAACATTAAAGCAGCTCGGGTGGTTGCTGACCATCACTTTTAGTGTGAGGCACTAATAAAGTGTGGAGCAGGTGAAAATCCCAATGAAATTGGGCTAACTTTCTGAATGTGTAAAAACAGCTTCATGCTTGGAAAAGCCACAATGAATGCCAGGGCTACCCTGTTGCCCTGTGTGCCCGAGCCTCCTGACTTCTTCATTACATCTCACATTGTCACCTTTTCTATCTTCTTGGATCTCAGCCTAAGTTTCGCCAGTGTCTACTTTCCCTCTGCCTTCAAACATACACAGCAGTCCACTGTCTTGGTGCAGGGGGGAGCTGACTACTTTCTCCAACTACTTTTTATTTCCTATTTTTGTAAAAATTCTCAAACAATGCATCCTATTTCTTTGCTACCTGCTTTTCCCCCAGTCTCAGGAGTCTGGCCTTAATAATGAGGCAGCAACTATGGCCAACTTGACTGAGTGATGACTGCACCAGGATCAGTGCTTAGAGCTTGGGATATGTTACTTCATTGAATCCTCAAGTAATCCTCTGAGTCAGGTATTACACCTATTGTAATTTTATAGATGAGATGCTCAGGTTTAGATTAAGCAATTTGCTACACAGAGACACTATTGACAGGGCTGGAACAGAGCCCAGGTCTCACTGACCTCAACACATTTTCTTAACTACCTTTTTGTTTACTCAAAAGTGCCAGGAAAATGTTCTCATTTAAACCTTCCAACTTGAAGAGGTATTATTATAATCCATTTAATACACTTGCTCTGAACTAGGAGAGTCACCACCTTCCTAGGGGGCATTTGCAAATTTGTCCAGGCATTGGTTGTGGGAATACTGGAGGTGGGAATGCTACTAGTATTTAATTGCTAGAAGAAGGAGGGACATAGGTGTGGGAACGGCCATGCAATGCTGAGAAATACCTCATGCAACAAAGAATTCTTCTGCCTCAAATGCCAGTAATGCCCCATTCAGAAACAATGATAATGGATGAGAATTTAATAATGGATTCAGAAAGCCTAAATAAATTCTGTGAATCTGGAGCCATAAATCAAACTGAGATCTGTCTGGCTCTAAAGGTTATGTTTTTTTTTTTTTTTTCTCAATTCAGCTTCATCTAAGAGAACATTAAAATATTATTTATAATTTGATTTGCTCCCAGAATTACCATATTTTATATGCAGCATCTCAAATATAATTTATTTACAGAATACTTAACTAATTTCCTGATTGAATGTTATTTTAATACATTTAATGGAGATAGCATGTATCATAGTATTTGCCAGATTTTCACAAGGATGCTAAAATTTAATGAAAGAAACCATCAACATTATATTAAACAAGGAAAGCTGCATATTCTGGAACATGCTGTCTTCTGCCCTGACAACCAAGAGCAGAAAAGACTCATTTACGAAAGGAAAAAAAGGAGGAAAGAGAGAAGCTTGGTGAAGAAGATAGGAGATAAAAAATATATACATGGTTTTTTATTTAATTAGTCTTTTACACTGAGCTCTGAGCTGTCAATTTCAATGTTTGCGTCCTCTGAAACTTCATTTAAAAAAAATCTCCTTCATAAACATTCTAAGGTCTAAAGGGTTGCCCAAATTTAAATAAGATTTTCTACTTTCTATATTTAAAGACATCTTCTTAATGTGCTTCTTTCTAAAAGAAAGGCAATGTATATATTTTTTGTAGCAGTCATAGGTTGTAATAGGTGAAGACCTTGTCATGCTTGGTAAAGGAGGGCTGTGCTTTTCATAATCATAGATTGCATACCTGGACTGTACACTTGAACATGACTCAAGTCTCCAAAATTTAACCATCATTTTATAATATCAAATACCATATTTGTGTGTGGGGTGTGTGTGTGTGTGTGTGTGTGTGTGTGTGTGTGTGTGTGTGTTTTTGCTCTCCGGAAAAATAAAATGGTAGTTTCAGCTTCACTCAAGTGCCTACATTTGAAACACATATCATGCAAGACAAACTCTCATCTTGAGTTACTGGTAGGAAAAAAAGGATCTTTCTTTATGCCATTTTTCTTCCTCTTATTTTCACCATTTGAGGTATACAGTCATGTGCCACATAATGATGTTTCAATCAACACCAGGTCACATATATGTCAGTGGTCCTATAAGTTATTTTTACTGTACCTTTTCTATATTTAGATTGTATTTAGACACAAATACCATTTTGCTACAGTTGCCTACAGTATTCAGTACCGTAACATGCTGTACAGGTTTGTAGCCTAGTAGCAATAGGCTATATCACCTAGCCTAGGTGTGTAGTAGACTCTTCATCAAGGTTTGTGTTAGTACACTCTATGATGTTTGCAAAACAACAAATTTGCCTTATATTTCTTAGCACATATCCTCACTGTTAAGCTATGCATGACTAGTTAAATTCCCAACATTGATGATTTTCTGGGACCCATAATTAACAGAGAATCTCAGACTTTGTGGGTGATAAGAGTATCTGAGTGCTTGTTAAAACTTTAGATTTCCAAACCCTGTGCTGGAGACTTGAATTCAGTAGCTCTTGGGAAGAGTGAAATGCTTTGTCAACAAGCTCCCCCAGGTGATGGGGTGCATGTAGTTCATGGAACACACTATGAAGACAAATAGTTTGGTACTTAATAAGCCTCTAATAAATAGTTGTTGAATATATGAATGTGAATATATGAATATATGAATGTGGCTGTACTAACAGCTTTATTCCTGTCAACAGAGGCTTTTACCTATAACCACGCAAGCTTATAATCCTAGAAAATTCTTACTTTTTCCTTCCCCTCACCTCTGTCCACCTATTTTCAGCAACTCTTGAAGTCCTGTTTGGGCAGATCCCTTCCATTTTCACACCTATCTTGCTGCTTTAGCACCTCCTGTCTCCTGGCTTGTTAACAGGTTTCCCCAGGCTCTACACTCTTTTGACTTCAACTCATCTTTAAAACCACTACCAGATTAATCTTCCTCAAACCTGTGCTTATCTGTATTTAAGACTCTTCATGATTTGACTCAACCTACTTTTCCCATTAATTTCCTTCTCTTCTTCTCTTTAAAATACCAGATCCCACTCTTGTCCCTAATTGTGCTTTATACACCTCCTTCTCACTGCTTTACTTATGCCATCCCCTTCCCAGCCCTGGGCAGGAAGGAAGGGGTTAACTCAGCAGGCCTGGGTTATTCAAACCCTGCACATTTCAAAGAAATGCCTGACTTCAGGACTAGCCCTTGGTCAGCTCCTGGGAATTAACCTCTGAGCTCTTGAAATATTCTTCCAGATAAGAGTCTCTTTGTATGCCTGAGGCCTTGGACCATGCTGTACAGCTAAGTTTATCCTGATAATGTGATTTATGATGAAGGCTTTTTTTTTTCTTTTAGGTAGGGGGAGGCTGGAGTCTCAGTAGCTGAGGTCAGTTAAGGGGCTTGTATTGCTGATCTCCAATAACAACTCTGGACACCAAGGCTCATGTGAGCCTTTCTGGTTGGCAGCATCAAACACGTGCTGTCATACATTGTTGCTGGGAGAATTAGGCACATCCCCATGAGATTCCGTGGGGAGGGGACCACAAGAACCTTGCACCTGGTTTCTTCTGGACTTCCAAACATGTACCTTCTCCCTTTCCTTTGCTAATTTTAATCTGCATCCTTTCACTATAGTAAACTATACCCTGTGAATTTAACAGCTTTTCTGAAGCCTGTAATTTCTTCTCATGAATCATCAAGCCTGAAAGTGGCTTTGGGAACTCGTGACACCTCTCCACAGAATGGCCCTCTCTTTTCTGCCTCACAGTACTCTATACATTCTTCCGGAGACTGGTAAAATCCCTCCCCCTACCTTGCCTTCCCCAAAAGGTAGCCAGCAAGCAGCGCCCTCTGCTGGTGAGAGTGCCCACTGGAAAGGCCTTTCTGAAAAGAAATTTGGCCATGTTAGCAAAACTTAAAATGGGCATAACATTGACCTAGCAGTTCCACTTTTTTGGAGTTTATAGAAATCCTCACCCAAGGCTGAAATTAGTGTGTTGCAGTCTTATTTATTGAAGTCAAAATTGGAAATAATTCAGTTATCCATTAACGACAATATTAATAGAATAATCCCCTAATAGTAATATTATGGAATAGATAGATTGATATAGCTCCATGTACTGAGCACATTCTGTTCCAGCCTTGTGCTAAGTGCTTTACTTGAATATTTTACTTGAAAATCTTCCTTGTAGGTAGGTTATCTTTACTTAGACAAACATTGAGGTACCTAGAAGTTAAATGAGATTACAGGACTAAGATATATATGATTTCATCCACACAGTTTATGCCAGGCAGGGTTAATGAAGAGTGGTAGGACTCTGTACACTGGCATGGAAAGATGCTTATCATACATCATTAAGGTTAAAATTTAAAATTACAAAACATCAGTATAGTATGTTACCATTTTTATAAACCATATATATGTATATGTACGTGTGCACAGGAAACAAAAATGCAGAAATATTTATTAATTTATAGAACAGGTAACAGGTAACTTCTCTTCTTCTAAATATACTAAATGGTAATTATTGGATTAACTTGGCTGCCCTCATGCAGGACATATAAAACAGAGAAAACATGTACCACGTTTCCTTTATCCAGTCTACCATTGATGGGCATTTAGGTTGATTCCATGTCTTTGCTATTGTGAATAGTGCTGCAATGAACATATGTGTGCATGTGTCTACCTATCGGGTACTATGTTTATTCCCTGGGTGACAAAATAATCTATACATCAAACCCCTGTGACACACTGTTTACCTCTATAACAAACCTGCACATGTATCCCTGAACTTAAAATAAAAGTTTAAAAAAACACATGTGACGGAGAACTGAAATTAAAAATAAAATCTGTGTGTTTCCATTGGTGAAAGGAAAGGGACTCTTGATTTTAAACTTTGGGCAATAAAAAACTATTAATATATGTTAGAAATACTACTAATTCACTTATGAAATAAAGGCCACTTGGGTTGTTTCACTTATGGAAACAGACTACATATAAATATACATGAGCTATACATAGGTATATGTATAAGATACTATATACATATAATTTGGATATATATGTGTGTGTGTATTAAACATAACTTTAGCTGTAGGAAATTTAGAAAGTGGAGCAAAGTGCACACACACACACACACACACATAATGACCCATAGATGGATCCATTATTTCCTTGGGGCAGCATATCTTTTCTGTCTTCTAAGAACAATAGTATAAGCAGAGATGCTAACGAGTTTTCTCAAAAAAGAAAAAAGAAATGGAAAAGAAAAAAGAAAAGTTTTGGTGTTTAAGTAAATTTGACAAACACTGTATACTGCATCCTCTCCTTATTCTAGTGTGAATATGTATATCAAAGAAGTCCTGCAATAAACCCCTTTCTTTAATTCAATATTTCTTTAGCTGTGCAACTATGTAACTCTTCTGCCACTTGACTGTCTATACCTGAGTACCCCATAAAATGCTGGTGCTTCCCTAATCATAGGAACCTGGGCACTGGCAGCAAGGTTTTTCTCATCTCTCTATCCAAAGATATTTCAAGAGCCTCCATTTCTGTGTCCCAGTATTTGTACAGTCAAGATCCCCAGGATTGACTCTGATTGGCTCTATCTGAGCCACATGCCTCAACCAGTCACTGTGGAAAAGGGGATAAGATACTTCTGTTAATCAGCCTGGATCCCACGCTAAGCACTGTGGCCAGGGCACTGAACTTTGTGATGACAGGTATGACATGAATCACATTATTTGAGTGAGGAAAATGAGTTTTTGCAAGGACAAGAAGGGAGAGGAAAGATGACAGTACATGAGGTGTCTGACATGCTGCCTTATTTTCTTTATCTGCACTTTTTTCTTGAAACTCCTTGTGTGTTTTATAAAACAGATATTGTATATATGTGCCATATATACACTCTCACATTTTTTAGTTAATGTATCATGAACATTTATTTTCCACTGACATTAAATATTCTTCAAAGACACGAGCTTTTAGAACTGTATATATGCCATTTTATGAATGGACCATACTTTAACAACTCAAAGGCAGTTTGTTCCCAGTTTGCAGTCTCAAAAAAAAAAAAAAAAAAAAAACCTCTGTGTTGCACATACTGCATCAAGAGTTCTTGGTTCAACTCGACATTCAGATTCGTAAGCCCATTTTACACCGTTCTAATCTAAAGGGACATAGTATGGGAATACATGGCTTCCTAAAAAGGCAGTGATGGTTATTCCTTTCCTATGGGAGTCCTTGCAGCAGCCCATAGCATCTCATGTGCAAAGAGATGAGATGCATACTAGGTAAGTGCAGGAGTTTTCCTGGTTTAAAAGCTTTATTTCCTTCAAAGAAGCCAGTAGCTCTTACAGCAAATCTATAAGCATAGCTTTCAAAGTCCCTGTAAAGGACACATCCAGTTACAAGAGCACTACACTCAGGAAGTCAGAACTGTGGTTCCTATCAGTTATTTGTAGTTGTTTTAGTCTAGATGCCACTTACCAATCCAGGGTCAGTTTTACTATAAATCATATTGACTAGTTGTCAACATAGTTGACATACCTTCTCATTAGGTTACCAGATAACTGAAAGTCAAATTCTGTGTTCTTGGTCCAGGGAAGATACAGAGCCAGGAAGTGGGATGATTGGGGAATTGTGGAGCAACAGTGGCTGAAATGAGTTACGGTTCATCAATGATCATGTTATACTAGTCATTAGATGTTTGGTAAAATCATTTTTCTTTGGGCCTACCCCAGAGCATTTTTTTTCTTGCTGATTTGTGTGTGCTGAGCAAAAGCAATCTAGTTCTACTTTTTGCTTTCTAAGGAGGTTAAAGCTTTCTGCCTTTACCTGAAATGCACCAAGCTCTTTCCATCAGTCTTATCCTGTTGTTCTTTTCAACTCCTAATCAGATCAAAGAACACTCCCTATCTATTTTTATTTCATGGAATGTTAAGCAGATCATATTTTCAGTGGGTATTTTGGAATTCTTGCAAGACTGCCAATAAATTGTTTGGAATGGCTGTAGCAAAAGGCAATGCTTCCCAAACTGCTGTAATATGCATGCAGATTTCCTGAAGATCTTGTTAAAATACAGATTCTGACTCAGCAGATGGAGCCTGAGATGCCACCTTTCTAATAAGCCTCCACGTGTTGCTGATACTGCTGGTCTGTGGTCCCCACTTTAAAGAAAGGCCGAGAGCATTGGTTTTGAGTCTTGGCTGCTTGTTAGAATCACTAGGGAGCTTTTAAGTCTCCTGACACCCAGACTGCACCCAAGCTCATTAAATCTGAATCACTAGTGTTGGGACTCAGGCATTTTTTTTTTAATTCCCCCAGGTGATTCCAGTATTTGAGAGGCACTGGCTTAGAGCAAAAGGTTGATAAATTGTCTCAATTAGTCTCTTAGGTCACAAGCTAAATTCTGTAGTCATTGATGAGGCACCAGGTATGCTTTTGGAAAACAGACCTCCTAGGAAGAGTAAACCCTACCCTGTCAAAGTCCTAAAAGTCTAAAGATAGTCGTTAAGATTTAAAAAAAATTTTTGGTTTTGTTTTTCTTGAGTGTGTTTGTGCTTTCTCCCCTAAGAGCAGGCAGGAGTTCTTTCCTGCCCTTAGGCTATCCTAATTTAAAACTCCTGTTATTGATCTTGGACTCTTTTTTTCTTTCTTTCTTTCTTTTTTTTAATTTTCCACACAACACCAATATAGAGCCTAGCCTTTGGGAAAAAAAAAAAAAAAAAACTTTTCCTTTTCTGAAACCTTCAGGCAAACTGAGGCTATAAAGCAAAGGTAAGAGGGACCTACTCACTGGCCTTTGCCTTACAGCCAACAAAATGAAATAATGGAGTCTGAGGTTTGAGATAAATATGGTTGCGTCAGGCTAGTGAGCTTTCCAAACTCCAGACTGATGAAAAAAATTATACCCTACTGGAGTCCACTATAATTAACTCTCGGACAGCATTTCCATTATAAATCTGAGTTTTAAGAGGTTTGTTCCTCAGCTGTAAAATTGTGCTGTAGACTATGGCTTGGTCATAGACAATTTCAGCTTGAAAAAGGTTTTAAAAATAAAAGAAGGGTTTTTTTTTTCATTGAGCAAGTGAAATGTGGTTTTAAAAAGAATAAAACATCCACTATGCTCATTCTTTGCATCTCTCTCTATTTTTTCCAAAGTGGTCTTGATTTCTAACAAATGCAACCTAGTTTGTTCATGTATTTTTAAACCAAATGTTTAAATTGCCAAATGTTTGGAGGACTCTTTGAATTAAAAAAAAAATGCACTTTTGGGGTCACAACTCAATAAGAAGGGAGAAAAATGTTCTGTGCTTTTTTTCCTGTGCAGAACTAGGGTGGGACACAGTTCCATTCTTTGAAGAAACTGAGCCTGATGCTCGTTTTTAAAGGTGGAGGTGGGTTGCAAAGGAAGGAAAGCTGAACTGAACAATACAAGGCCATTCACAATTTGTGTGCTTTCACTGAAAACTTTCCAAGGCTGTTTCTAAAATGTCTGCCATAAGTCTATGTTAACATAAACATTGATCAATTTCATGACAGAATTTTCATTTTGTGAGACAGAGTCTTGCTATGCTGCCCAGTCTGGTCTCAAACTCCTGAGTTCAAACTGTTTTCTCACCTCAGCTTCCCAAAATGCTGCGAATACAGACATGAGCAATTATACTATCCCCGGCCCTCATGACAGAATTTTTTATTTTTGCTTATTGGGGTGGGACGTTTTTTTCAATGATAACTGTCTCCCCATATTCAGAAAGGAACTGTTGCCTTTCTCCAGTTTAGCTTGTCCTTCTAATGGGTATATTGGGCAGGACTATCAGACTTCCCACGATGTCACCTAATATCTCTCCCTGGTGTCCCATCTGCTCATAGTGAATGTCCTTTTCTCCCTCTTTGTGTTCTCCTTTTAACAATGGATACAAAACTCATCACCTTTACCTCATGCCTAACTGTGGCATAACTAAACCTCAGTTACACAATGGTGTGGCAGAGTAGCTCTGCCCCAAGGTTTCAATCTAGAGAACCTCATTACTGGCCAGTAGTGGTTGACCTGAAGCCCTAGGACTTCATGTATCCCAAAATACTTTCCACAAGTGTGATTGGTTGAAATAAATTATTATTTATAACTGCTGCAATAATTAAGTTATATTTCCTTTGACAAGCAAATAATATAAAATTATGACATACAAAAATTTTCTAAGCAACTACTAATAATAGAAAAAAATAAAGACAGGCACTAACTTTAAGAACATACTTTAGGTTCTTTGTCAACAATACTAAGGGATTCAAGGTATTCTGGCTGTTACCCTCAATTCGATTGGCCATCTATATTCTAACTAAAACGGGATTACCCACATTTGAGTCCAGCTATCATCTCTAGGGAATAATGCCTGACCATCTGCCTGCACCTACCTGTTCTGGATCAAGTGATCCTCTTGCCTCTCTCCTCACTCTTTTTACTGGCACTGCACATAGCTTGAGCCACATGGTTGAAATGTGGATCCTTGGAATTTTCTGTCTATTTTCCACAACTAGGGTGAGCTCTTTGGGTTCAGAGACTATGTATCTTATTCATTGTTGGAACCCTAGTGCTAGGACACTACCTTAGCACTATACTCAAGAATTATTGGTTGTGTAAATCAATGACAAAATGAATAAATCAACAAAATTTAAACTTAGGGATTTGTGCCTAAATAACTACTCTTGAATTAACTTGCTGGCGTTCTAGAATACATTCTGGTTTTAATTAAATATTTGGAAAAATTGTCTTATTTTATTTGACAAGGGCTCATTGCCTACTAGTAGCAATAATAGGAGTTATAGTAATAACATTTTTTGAATAGTCGATTAGGAGGCACTCTTTGAAATGCTTTACCTATACTATCTCATCTAATCTTCATAATGGCCTATATCATGAGCACTGCCATTATTCGTATTTTACAGATAAAGAAACTAGCCACTTGCCCAAGCCACGGCTAGTGGTTGGTTTGAACCCAACCACTCCAGTTTGAACCACCTTTAGGCACCCTGCTGTATGGATGAGATAAACAGGCCTACTGAGGTCCTTCCCTATGAGCATGTCATGGTTGACTCTGATTTTGTATCAGGGGATTGCTAGTCTTCAGCATTTAGTTTGGCAGCCACCGTAGTCCTTGTGAAGTCCATTTTCACTGATGTTTATTTTCCTTGTAGTGTGCACATATTTTTTTTCAGTTCTTTGCTGTTAGTGTTTTATGACTTGGGGAGCTTTAAGAGGCAGCCGTATTGTTAATGTAAGCCATTACCACAGAGGTTTCTGCTCCTTTTCAGAACCTCATAATTTGTAAAAAGTTCTGGTTTGGGTTTTCCTCACATCTTCTTGCTGACAGTTTTAGCAGTATGTACAAACATTATCAGCTGTCTCCAGGGGACTGATTGAGATATAAAGGTTTCTGTAATTGTCTAAGATCGTTTGTCACTTTATGTAGTACAACCTGCTCACGTAGGTACACTCTGCTTCCAAGTGATTTTTCTGGCCCCAATGGGCTATAAAATCATTTGATGCTGCTGTAACTTTAGGGACAAGAAAATGCTAGCTCTGAATCATTTGCTTTTGTTAACTCGCATTTTAAAGTTGCCCTTGTACACTGAGAAGGGGAAAATGGTAAGCAGAGATTCTTTTGTTAAATAGAAGAAAATAGAGGGATATTTTTCTCATCATCACTTCTTTCCTTTGCTGATATCGATTTGCCATGCTGTTTCTACAAGCTTTCTGCTGAGCTCTTTTTCATTTTAAGGACAAGAAAATGCTAGCTCTGAATCATTTGCTTTTGTTAACTCGCATTTTAAAGTTGCCCTTGTACACTGAGAAGGGGAAAATGGTAAGCAGAG
>NW_012115933.1:4301970-4328724 GCF_000951035.1 Colobus angolensis palliatus
AAAATGCTAGCTCTGAATCATTTGCTTTTGTTAACTCGCATTTTAAAGTTGCCCTTGTACACTGAGAAGGGGAAAATGGTAAGCAGAGATTCTTTTGTTAAATAGAAGAAAATAGAGGGATATTTTTCTCGTCATCACTTCTTTCCTTTGCTGATATCGATTTGCCATGCTGTTTCTACAAGCTTTCTGCTGAGCTCTTTTTCATTTTAATGCATGGATATTAGCTATTTTTGCAAATAGTGGACCATAGGCAATATCATAAGCTGCCCTGGCCCACGTTTTTCTTGAGCTAATAGCTACTTGGAAAATTAAGCACTTGTCCAAGGCCACACAGTTTATTAGAACCAAGATGAGGCTAGACTCCTGGTTTCCAGACATCTAGCTTGGCACTCTTTTTATTGTTCTGCATACTCAAGGTTTGTTTGTTTAAGATGATGGTCAATAGTGTACCTTAGGAAGAAAAGTTAAAGAGAAATTCACTTGCTAAAAGGCAATTATTTTGAGGCCTCAAAGTCATCATAGATTTAAGTTTCCAAAGAATCACACATACACACACACACACACACACACACACACACAAACACACATACAGGTAGCTTAAGAACCTAGGATGAAGAGATATAAAACTGTATTTTATTTTTTAGCCAAATACTAGACTGACCTGAAGTTAACATTGAAAAAAATTATATATTATATATTTAAATGCCCTGAGTTACTACATAACTTAAAAATGAGTACTAATCTCTCAATTAACTCCTTTAGATATTATTTTTCTCAGTGAAGTTGATATTCCAGTATTGTGTAGAATCTAGTTTAAAATTTCCATGATCCTTCATCATGTTTCCAAGAAGAATTTACAGTTTGTATGTGTTTGCCAGGGATGCTGTAACAAAGTACCACAGACTGGGTGGCTTAAACAATAGAAATGTATTGTCTCACAGCTCTGGAGGCTAGAAGTCTTCAGAGTATTGGTAGGGTTAGTTCCTTCTGAGGATTTGGAGGAAAAATCTACTCTATGCCTTTCCCCTAGCTAATGGTGGTTTTCTGGCAATCGTTGGCATTCCTTGGCTTGTAGAAGAATAACTGTAACTTCTGCATTTGTCTTCACATAGCATTCTCCTTATGTGCATATCTGGGTCAAAATGTCCACTCCAGTTATTTTGAGTTAATGGCCCATCCTACTCTAGTATGACCTCACCTTAACTAATGACAGTTGCAATGACTCTATTTCCAAATAAGGTCATATTGTGAGGTACTGGGGCTTAGGACTTCAATACATAGATTCAACCCATAACACAGTCTACTTAAGAAAAGATTAATGCTTTGTTTAGTGACATTAAACAGGAAAAATCTAAATATAGGCAGTATGATTTCCCATCTATCTGGAAAGGAAGATGCAAGTGGTGAGTATTTACTTTAAATTAATCATTTACTATCATTAAGTCCATCATGTACTTTTAAATAAAGTCCCTATAATTCAAGACCACACAACCTGGAGATTAAGAATATAAAGAATTGTTTCATCACCTTGAGATACTGACTTGATTTTTATAGACTTTCCTCTTGTCTATTTTTTATTTCCTTAGCAGGACAAATATTTTCATTTACTTTGAGTGAATTTTTGATAAGTTTTTGATCCTTAACTTCCATCTCCACTTTATTTAAAAGGTTATTTAGAAGGCAGCATTCTCTGATTCCCCACAGGCAGGTTATTATTCCCTTTTCTCTGCTTCCACAATATTAAATACATGCCTCTATTGTAGTATTTTGCATTCATTAAAATCATTTTTTAAATGCCTGACTCCTCCATTAGACGGTGAGTAACTTGAGAACTGGATTGTCTATCTTATTTATAAGACAGTATATTATTTTCCTGGTACCTGGTAGAGAATCCTGCACATAATGTTTGGGATACATTAAACATCCAATAAATGTTCATTAAAGATGAAATCAACATAGAAGAGTTTATAGAGGCAGATAATTTTAGAACTAGAAGATGTCTCAAATCAAATGTTATCTAATGCAAAGAGTATAATTGAATTGTTTGTAACACAAAGGATAAGTGCTTAAGGTGATAGATACCCATTTACCCTGATGCGATTATTACACATTGCATACCTGTATCAAAATATCTCATGTACCTCAAAAATATATATACCCACCATGTACCCACAAAAATTAAAAGTTTAAAATTAAATATATATGTATCTAACATAATCTGTATACCTAGTGTCTTGTCAGTGGTTTACCAAAACACACAAACATAAAGTGGCAATTAATTAACCCAAATTAGTATTCATCAAGCAAGTATTTTCAAGAGTAATAGAAAAACCAATACTTAATTTATAGGGCAACAACTATTTGACAAATTCTTAGAAGCATAAAGCATATAGTCCTTTGAAACTGTGAAGGATTTTAAATAAAGTCTAAGCATTATAATTAGATAGAAAGCATTTCAAATTGCTTTACATTTTAAAACTTGGGAAGTCTTTTTCACGATGGTGTAATTTTAAGTAATACATAATATTTATTTGAGTAGATCCTATCTGTTACTTTGTGGCTACCTTGGGCAATAACTTTATCTTTCTTTGGGCTTTATAAAATATCAAACTATGAGTTGGGGACCCTTTTATCTCCAAAATTTTATTATTCAAACATACCTCCTACATTATATATTGTGTACTTGGTATATTCCTAGCATTTAGCAAGATACAACAATCTTGATTGAAGGGTCCAAAAATGTATGAGATGCATTGCCTCCAGGGACCAACAGTTGGATGTGGTTGCACGGCACATAAGAATGTGACATTCCACAAGATAGATAAACCCTGATAGAGGCAAAAGATGGTGGTGTGGGAAAGGTAGAACTCTCCTACATGCCCAAGGAAGCCAGAGAAAGTTTCCCAAAGGATAGAAACGTTCAGCCTGGGCTTTGATTTATGATTACTGAAAGGTTACCTAAGTAAAAGAGAAGCTGACTTTCATGGAGAAAGCCTGCTTGCTTTAAATTTGGTGGACTTTAAAGGGGTGTTCAGACCATCCATTTTTACCTCAACTTGACTTTGAATGGTTAGCAGTTTCATGCAAGGAGAGCAGAGCCCAACCAAAAACACCCAAAGCCTCTTCCCACTCTCTTAGCCCTTGGCAACCTTTAATTTCTGCTTGAGCCCTGGATAGATGCTGAGCCTTGAGGACATAACTTGAGTTTAGAAGTTCAGTATCCAATGAGGGCTTTTAGCCATTGCATGACCCCAAAAGCTAAGGGCAGATTAGCACTGTGGAGAAACATTTTCAGAAGCTCCCTGAAAAGGATGAAGGAGGTCAGGGCAAGGTTCTTTGCACCATAGAAGCCACTTCTTCCCTCCCATTGTTAAATGTCTCTACCTTTCCACAGACACAGGGTGTCACCAGATCTTTGATCTCTACCCACTTACATGTCCTGTACTCAGGCCCGGTATAGACAGGCCTCTTCCCTGAGACTAGAGAAAAACAGCCCAAGTCATTTTGCTACACAGCAGGAGCAAAGTCAGCTTTCCTCTCCTGCATCAACTGAAGTTCAGTGTAACATGATACAGGATCGCTGGTGACTGAGATGAAAAGAGGTCAAATGGAAGTGAACCCAAAAACAGTCAGAGGGAAAGTGGGAAATAGAAGGGAACTTTCATTTATTTAGTAGTTCTAAATTATAGGTGCATTATCTTTCAGTCATTCATGCATTCACTCAACTAGTATTTGGGGGTAGCAACTCTATGCCAGGCACTGTGGTAGGCATAGAACATGAGCAAAACAGGAATGCTCTTTTCTTTCACAGGGGCTTTATTCTGATGGGGAGGAGGGATAGTAATGAGGCAATCACAAATTGCGATAGGTGCTATTAAGGTGATAAACAGGAAATGTGATAGTGAGTTGTGAGGTGATGAGGTTGATGAGACCTCAGGTGGTTAATCTGGTAAGGCCTCTTGGAGGCAATGACATTTAATCTGAGAACTAAAGGATGAGTAGGAGACAGCTATGCAAAAAGTCAGGCAAAAGGAACTACAAATGTAAAGATAACAAGAGCTATTCTCTTTATATTTCACAACAACCCCTTGGGGATGTCATTATTCTTCATTTAACAAGCATGAAAATAGAAGTTAGAAAATAAGAAAGATGTCATGGTCAGATTTCTCTCCTGTCTAATAAACAGATTTTATGGAGGGATGTTTTACTAACATCTTGTGTGGCCACAGCACATTCTCTAATGGTAACAAGGTTTTCTTACTTACCTGAGCCTTAGTTTCTCCTTCTGTAAAAGGAGCATAAAAACTCACCTGTCTGAAGGATCTCATAAGGATTAAATAAACTAATAAACTGCTTAACACCATGCTGAACTCAAAAAAAAAAAATGCTTCATCAATATTAGCTTTTTCCCATTTTGCCTTCTTTTTCCAGTGCCAGGCTAAAAGACACCAGAAAGTGTCTGGGATATGAGGTAGTTAATTCAGTGGCCATGTATTTCTCAGCTGTGAATTGCAGGGGTCACCTAAATTTCAATTTTGCATAATAGCCCGTTTAGTACTGTTAAAGGTCTAGAGTGATCCAGTGCCCCTTAATCATGAGTACAGATATGCAGGAACACAAATGTCTTTCAGTGAACAGAAGACTGACCTGATAGCTTGAACTGTGCTGGAAAGAAGTCAATGGAGCATCACATTGTCTGTCGCCAGCGAACACTGTTTGTCCTCTTCCAAGCAGTGGAAGGGAAACACAGAGAGGAACATGCTCAATCATTGGTTTTCTTTTTCAACTATCCCTGAAAACCTTGAATTTCTTAACAGTGTCCTGGGGCTCTGTTGACTCTAAAATTGATTAGCAAGCTCCCTGGCTCCGTGAACTGTTTTAGTAGCAGAGGTACACTCAACCTTTCTGCAATGGTCCAATATGAAACAGACAAAAAGAGCAAACTGCTTCATATAGGCTTAGCATTAATGAATTGCCTCTCTTTCTCAGCCCCAGTATTTCCAATAAAAGTAGTGGGTTTGGTCTTGTGGCATGGTTTCTTGAGTGAAGGCTGAATTTATCCACTAATGGACCTAATCACCGTGCACACCAGAACATGTTTCCATCAAAAAACATGCCTCTGGTAAAATTGAGAAGCTATAAAGTACATATTTTAATAGCAAAATTTAAAAATGAGTGAGAGAAAGTCCTTATCTACCAAAAGTTTTTTGAAAACACTCACTTGCCCTTCCTGTCCTACCCACCTCCCCATCTGGATCCTCTCTCCTTGCTACCTCTTTATCATCAAAAAAGAAAAGAAAAATCTAGAAAGCTTCACACCATATGTTTCTATTATTGAACAGTAAATTTCTGGTTTTGTGGTTTATGAAAAAGTGTTGGAAGCACCGAGTGAGAGTTCTAGCTGTAAGGGCCTATACCACCAGGTAGTCTGCCCTTCTTTCTTTCTTTCCTTTCTTCCTTTTCCACTTGAAAAAGTTTTCTGTCATTCATTTTTATATGCCATTTTCTAGTATTTTCTGTGAAAATATGCCCTTAGATTTCTAGCCAGAGGTTCACATCTAAAATATAAACCAAGGCAAAACTAGAATTGAGGAACATACTTGCTCTTTTCAAATCCAGGTTGAGGACTGTTAATGGTTTTTTTTTTTCCTGCCATAATCCACACACAAATACTATTCTTCTTTTGAACCTTTGTGCGCAGCATTCTTCTAGACCCTGTAGGGAGATGTAGACAAGGCCCCATTTTTCAGAGTTTATAGCATGCTGAACTCAATACCTCTATATAGGAAAAGAAAATTAACCACGCCTAGTAGTACGTCCAGTATAAGACAGTTACCGGCACAGTTACCACAAATGCCAGTAAGAATTCAGCAGAGAATGCAGAAAGAACTGCAGGCTGGTGTAGCTAGAGAGAGGCAGGATGAATTCTTCAGAGAGATTGGGTGGGTGTGAATGTAGGAAGCGTTTAGAGATAGAGGGATGCAGAGGAAGCAAAGAGGAGGGGGAAGACATTTCAGCAGAGGAAGGAACTGTGCACGAGGGTACTTGCTTCACAGAAAGGAAACTCCATTTGGAATCTGTCCAACAGAGTGGAATCTTGGCAGTGGTAGGTTTTGCTATGCTTCTGCCACACATGTTTTGCTTCACAACTGCAGAATGGATGTGGCACTACCTAGTTGGAAGATTGTGGGGAATGACCAGTGAGAACAATTTGAAATCCACTTGGCTAACATGTCCTGCTAGAAGGCAAAGCTAGCCCAGATGGGAGATGGGGTGGCATCCAACCCATGATGGATGTCCTGGAAGGACAGGTTCATCCATTGAAGGAGAAAATAATTTGGGTGAGGAATCAGTAGAAATATCCAAAAGGTTACCATCCAGGCTGAAGGGTGTATATTAAATGGGGCATTGTTTTCAAGGAGTCTGCCTGGCCTCAAACTCTCCAGGAAGAAAGGTCAGCACATTGATTGCTCATGTTTCCAAGGTAGGACACGCTTGGCACCAACGGGTGGCATGTCTCCTCCATGCTGCCTGCTGTCTGTGACGTCAAATCTAGCTTCAAGACATTCACAGCTGCTACCGAATGTTCTGTTTGAGAGTTCAGGAGGCTTTGTTGATGGAGACACCTAGATGCTGAAGACTGATAGGGATAGGGAGACGTCAGAGGAGAGGGATTTCACAAAGTCTTTTGGAAGTATTAAACGTTCTAATAAAATGCACCTCCTGGGTCTGAGTTAAACCTCAAATGCTTTGCTAAAAATTATAAAATATCAACAACAGAAACCTCATAACCCCTAAATCCTTTTCCTTGTAAGGTACCTCACACCAGAGACAGTGCATTGCATTGGTTTGAATGTTATTGAATTTTACAGCAGAAAATCTGTTAGGTTTACCATGGATGTAGGACTACAGCAGGCTGTGTTGGGTTTATTATGCAGTTGAGGTGGCAAATGGTTTTCTTTAATGATTTGCATCATCTTTATCTTCATTGTTGCCACCCCCCCCCCAATATTTTTCTCACTGAGGTGGACCAGTGCTTCAGATAATGAACTAGCATTTACTGTGATCTTATTATACTTTATTACTTCCTTTAGCCACATATAACCCCAAACTGTTTACAAAAACAACCATTATATGTTCATGTTTTAGGGAGGTACAGCAATTTTGTTGTTTAGTATCAACTATGTTACCCAAACAACAGAGTAAATGGGTGAACTGCTTCAAGTTAAAAATCCCTCAAGCCACTGCCACACCACCAAATGAAAATTCATGGGTCACAATGAGGAAGAAAAACTCTTGAGGTTTCACAAGGGCTTCAAGAATCTTAGCTAGAGCTGGATTTTTTCCTAAAACTTGTGGATTTTTTAAAAATGTGGGTGGAGGAGGGAGGCTGCCTTTATTTTCTATTTTGCTTCACCAACCATTTGGAATAAATCCTACAAGTATGACTCAATAGGATTTTGCTGAAAGCCACTGATATTGTGCAAGAAGGCAGTGAAGAAAACATTTTAAATCTTAAGAATTCTGATGGTGAGGTACACTAGTATACCACAAAGCCTCCATTTCTGGAGGAAACCAACCCTATGGTGGGACCAAAACTGACAGTACACTGCTCATTTGGAATTTTTTTTAAAAATTGGTCAGGTACCTCAAATTTAAGAATAATGAGACAATTGAAAGGTTTCTGGTGACTGAAGCTGCTGCACTATAGGACTCATGAGAGCCCCCACGAAGGTCAATTCCAGGCCTGGCCCTTGCTGTACATTCAGGGTATGTTGCCCATTCTATATAAATGCTACCCTTTGAGTTGTGTAGTGGGCAGCCCTGCCTGTGATGTCACAGGCACAGGACCTGATTTCCTCACCTGAATTCTATTCTCAGCTCTGCTCTTAAATTGCTACTTGACCTTTGGCAGTTACGTAACTTTGGTTTTGCCTTATCTGTCAATAATCACCATGGTCCCTACAATTTCTAACATTTTCTTATACTCATATTTTTACCTTCTATACAATGTACCCTGTAGTACATTGTAATAATAAATAAATAAATATTATATATATATCATTAAGGAAATATATGATAGAAATAAAATATATCATATATAATTAAGGAAAGATGTAGTAGTACTAAAAGTAAACTGAAAGTATACTCAGGAAACCCATAAGAATTTTAGTTTTGCTAAAGCTTTGGGTGTTTATTCAACCTTCTTAGATACTTTGGAGTACCTTGAGTTTTAGTGCCCAGCATGGGGGAGACATTCCATGGAAATAACTTAGTTGAAACAGAAAACAGGAGAGTCTCCTGGCAGTAAGACAAAATTATTTTCTTTCCAAATCTTAAGAATTCTGCTTAGGACTGGTTTTGTCAAAGAATGTTCTCGCTGCCATCTCATACAGCTTCCTCCGACCCTTGATCCCATCAGTTAAAACTGTTCAATGCTCACTGGAGCTAAGGCCTCTTGGGAGACTTTTAATGGAGGTAGATTAGTATTCATTTTAAAACAAAAAGATCAAATGATGAGGGGGTGTGCATTGGGATAAAGCGATTTTTGTTTTGTTTTGTTTTCTGGGAAATAACCGAGTCATTGGGAGTTTTTTTCTAACAGAAATGTAAATACTGTGTTGACTATCTGTTCCCAGTTTTTTCTCATGAGGAAAAAGAGAAAAGGGAGGGTTTAAAATTAATTATAGGCCAGGCGCGGTGGCTCACGCTTGTAATTCTAGCACTTTGGGAGGCCGAGGACGGCGGATCACGAGGTCAAGAGATCAAGACCATCCTGGCTAGCACGGTGAAACCCTGTCTCTACTAAAAATACAAAAAATTAGCCAGCCTGGTGGCAGGCGCCAGTAGTCTCAGCTACTTGGGAGGCTGAGGCAGGAGAATGGCTTGAACCTGGGAGGCGGGATTTGCAAGTGAGCCAAGATTGCGCCAGTGTACTCCAGCCTGGGCAACAGAGTAAGACTCCGTCTCAAAAAAAAAAAAAATTAATTATAAGGCCATGTAGTTAGAGGTAATTACAGGAAGAATTCCTTGCTTGCATGGGTTTTTAAATATCTGAACTAGTTGCCCTAGTAGGTTTGGAACGTTTATTTCTATAAATTTTCTAGAAAGCAGTTGATTTTTTTTTTCCTTTACTTTGATTGTCCATCATGCCAATCAACCTGCAAGTGATACATCCACACCTGTAGCCATCCTGGTTATACCTTCTTCCTAAGGCTGACTGAATTGCCCCCTTCTCTGTGGCTCCATAGTACTTTGTACATACTACTCTCATAGTGCCTTTGAAATTCTCTGGCAGTTTTGTGTGCTTCTCTAGCTACTAGTCTGTGAACTTCTTGAGGACAGAACCTATGTTGTTTATTTTTACGCTTGTTTTTATTCTTTCAGTCTTGTTTCTCAGTTCTCAGGATATCTGTTATCTGCCTGACTGATAATAGTATTCAATAAATATCTGTTGAATTGAATAAAAATGAGCATTTATATAGATCAAATAGTTCCAATTCAGGAAATATGTCCTGAGTTGCTTAACTAACTCTTAGGGGAATAAGCAGGAATCATCTATTCTCCTTGCTTCTATGTTTATCTACCAGACCTCCATACACCCCTATGTTTATCCCCACACTTTGGAATAAGTTCTACTTCTTGCCTCTTTGGTCACAGGGAAATATATCTGATAAATCTACTCAGATTGAGTTGTAATTGACTTTAATATGTTTCCCCTGAGTGACTTAACTACCTCTGGTTTATTTGAGCTCTGAGTAATTGTTGGTTAGGCTTTATCAGTTTCAGTAAAGAGTTGACCTTGTTGGAGGTTTGGAAGTCATAATCATTTACCTGCCCTTTCTAAATTCTAACCATTGAAAACGGATACAAAGAGCCTTGTGAGTATCACAGCATTATTAATGGAACCCAGTGGACTCCTAAAGAACAAAGCCCCTGCTAAAATGGGATGTGAGAACATGGCTTAAACAGGAAGCTGAAGTCCGTGCTTCCTCTGACTTCTCCATACAATGGATGCAGCAACTACCTAAGGGAAAAGGTGGATCTACATACAAAATTGATCCTATATATTTCCTCCCACCATGCCACCAAAATATGACTGGAAAATGTCAACAAGGCCTCCTGATTATCAAATCTGATAGTCATTTGTTTTATTTGATAGTCAATTTGTTATTTGACTCTGTTGAATACATCTTTCTTGAATTTCTTTCTACCCTAGGCTTCCAGGATTCTCTCTTCTCTCACCAACCATTCTTTCATGGACCCTTTCTTCTCTTTTCATCTCATAAGTGTTAGTATTTCTCAGGGTTCTGTGATAAGCTATCTGCTCTTCTAATTCTACCCATAATCCATCAGGAATCTCATCCACTCCCATAGTTTCTAATCCAATAACTCCATGACATTGATATTGCCAACCAGATCACTATTCATATTCTAGATCAATATGTTCTTGTTTGTTTTTAATTCCACAAATATTTAACAAGTTACTGTGTCATAGAAAATAGTGAGAATACAAAGAGTGTCTGCTGTTAAAAAACAGGTGATGTAAAGAGTGGAGTGGTAATACTTGAGAATATTTTGAAAGCACTAAATAAGGAAACTCAGATCAAACCAGGACATTTAGAGGAAGGACTTAGAAGGAAAGGATGTCATCAGTGATTCTACAATGCTAGTTCACAGTTAGCTTTGTTACGAGAGTAGAAGGAGTAATACCAGCAAAGAACACATAAATAAGGAGCAAATTTCTCCACATGAGTGATGTGCAGACACTCAGAAATAGCGTGTTTGTCACAGGTTAGGTTTCCCAGAAAGCAGGCTCTGGACAAGATTTGCATGCAGGAAGGTACTAGGGGGGATACTCTTAGCTGGATACCTATGGGAGAGTAAAAGAAACTGAATTGGGATCAAGAGAGCTTGAACTGTTGTTCAATCGCAACAAAGCCTCTAATGATCCCAGTGAGACCTTTGCAGCTGCAATAACTCCTTAAATTTCCCTAAGTGGGAAGCAAAGGGACACGCCTTTAGACCCTTCTATCAACCAGTCATTGGATGTTGGCTACCTCTGGGAAGGAGCATGACTTTGGTTAAGGTGGTTTTCTTGAGCTGAAAGTATGACCCTTAGAGGGACTTCACTAAGAGCTGTTGGTTTCCAAAACTTCCTGCAGCTGGGGGTGTAAGTACTTTAGTTTTGGAGGTAGAAATTTAGGCAGTATTCCCTGGTATCCACTACAGTGTACTCCTTGCAACCATTCATATCCATTTGCTTCTTATAAATAAGTTCTAGGCCTTCAGGTGGATTAGTGAGATGAGCTATAGCTCCGCCACTGCAGCTGGTCTCAAGGCCTTAACTAATACTTATTATCCTTCTCCTCCACTATCCAACCATTCAGAATTCCCCTCACCATCAACTAGCACCTCTGCCTGTTTAGATGGCTTACATATGGGATAATCTGGACATGTTGAGCCCCGTGATCACTACATTCTTTTCAGACCACAGCACTGAACTTGTATTTTTATCATCAAAATTGAGCAAGAGAGTACCAAGAGATACCGAATTACTTGACTGGCAAACATATTCCCTGCCTCCATTCTGTAGCAGCAGCCTAACCTGTTTGTGATGATCCATGTTGGTTATATTTGCCATGATGTTGACACTTCTCACCTGCTGGGTCTTGTCTCAAGCAACATGAACTGATGGGGTGGTAGCCATAGCTTGAGATTTAATGGGCCTCTTATTGTGTTATCTAGATGAAGCATTTCCCCTTTAGAAACCAGAATTTCTAAGTCACAGAGCCCAGAGTTGTAGAAACAGCTGTGGGTCACTTAGGAGTGATAATAAGTGGGATCACTTACACTTTTATACCTTGGTTCCCATGTTTTATTCCTACTGGGGACATACATAAAGTGTACACTACATCCTGAAGGATGGAACCTCTTCCTTTCAGGGAATTCTCTCTGAAATATTATCTCAAACTGTACATTCAACAGACCATTTTATTGCTCTGTCAAGCCAGAAATTCCAGAGCATGCAGTGTGTGATTATAGTAATGGATCCCTAATGTGTACCTTCAATGTGCCTTCAAAGTGTACTAGGCACTTTATGTCACCATAGTTTCCACTTTGGAACCTTAACAAGATCATGACCACTTGATATGATCTTTGTCCCGGACTATCATTAGCCATCTCTTACCCACATTTTACAGATAAAGAATCTGAGACCCAAAAGAGTTCTCTACTTCACCAGTGTCACATAACATAATAATTGTGAGAGCCAAGATTCAGACCTACCTCTAAAGTTAGGGCCCTTTCTACCGTATTGCTTAACCTCCACACATATAATAATCTCATTTAATCCTTACAAGGATACTGTAAAATATGTGTTATACCTGTTCTCCATATGAAAAAACAGAGACTCCTTCTGTTTAGGCAACTTTCAGTGGGTTATGCCCCTGGGAAGTGGCTCACCTGGGACCTGAACAAAAGCCTGACTCTAAAGCCCAAGTTCTTTCTACTATACCAGTTGCCATGGTGTCAACCTAGCATCAGAGAAAAGTATCGGAGAAGAAAGGAAAAATAAAGGTAGTGGGTGGAGATCATTCCTGTGATATTTAACTTTTAAGTTATATAGTCGGTAGGGTCAAGTTACTTGTTTTATATCTGTATATTGAGGGTTGATGGGTGGGGCAGAGAATAGACCCTCTTGATTTAGTGCTACCTACAGCTTCTACAGAAGCACCAACCCTGAAACTACACTCTGCACTTCTTACATCTACTTTAAAGAATTATAGATGTTATTGAAGATATTGTGGGAGATATATGAGAAAATTTACATTGCATGTTACCCAGAAGACAATTCAAGATCCCATGAGACATCTGAATTCTCCCCAAAGTCTTTCTTTGGTTGCATTGCTCAGTGGGACTCCCTTCTCTCTCTGACATTTCCATCTCATGGATCAGTTCCTCATGTTCCAGTCCCTTCCAAAAGCTGGGCTCTAGACGTACGCTACACAGCCCCATGCAGTGGGTGCTTCTCTCACAGGGAATTGTGCAGCCAAACCACATTGTCTTCTCCAGTCACTTCTATCCCCAACTCCAACTGTATCTCAGTCTCCATGATATGGCAGGACTGTGCATACCAGAAGGCAGAGGGAAAGTTGCCATTTGGGAGGTAGATAATCTTTCTTCCTGCTAGGCAGAACTCTGATGAATGAATCCTTCCTCAAATTCCACTTACACTGCTTAAGTCCTGAAGGTCTATGCCCTTCATCTTTGCACCCAAGGACCTTCATAATCTGACACTTGCATCTCACTTCTCATATCCTAGCCTCTGTATTCCTATTAGTCCTACTGATTCCTGCTAGTCCTAGGTTTAGGCCTTTGGACAACTTTTTTCCAATCACGTTCTTTCCTCCTCTTGAGCCAAGTTATTCCTGTCTTTTTAACAGCCCTCTCTAATTCTGCTTCCTTCACAAACCCTTCTCTGAAACTCTCCCTGTCCTAACCTCTTCTGCTTATACTCACAATTCATGTACAAATATATGATATTCTTTAATTCTTTTTAACTAAATGTATGTTTGCACATAAACTTCCATTTCTGCTAATAGTGTTAATCCTGTTAATTCACTGTAAACAAGTCATTTCCAGGGTCAGTTAAGTTTTTCATGTTATTGATTCAAGACTCCCTTTCATCCTTTTCTTCTCTTTCTTTTGGATGATGATCTGCATTCCAACAAGGGGAATGGCCTGCAGGCCCCCATTTTCCTCACT
Source organism: Colobus angolensis palliatus (assembly GCF_000951035.1). Taxonomy (NCBI): domain Eukaryota; kingdom Metazoa; phylum Chordata; class Mammalia; order Primates; family Cercopithecidae; genus Colobus; species Colobus angolensis. The sequence goes on from NW_012115933.1 coordinate 4,315,738, forward strand.
GACCAATGACTGTTTTGTGTGGTCTGTGCCACTGTGTATTGGTATCTCCTGGTATTCATAGTCCTCCTATGACTTCTGGTTGTATGGCCTTCTCACTACTTATGGGCCTTCCATAAAGGACACAGAAAACCTCTCAGCTGCTCTCTCCACACCCTGCTGGACTGTGAAGAATCCTGTGAGCCTGATCTGAGGTTCATCTACCCTGACACTGCCTCACAAATGGCACATCAGAATGAAGATTTTCTAATAAGCACAGGCTTCCCTGGCTCTACCTTGTGATTCTCTTCTATCATCTGTCTCTCCAACTTCTCTAATATGTTATGTCATCTAGTTCTAAAGAACTCAGCCTAGAAGCCATGCTCATGTCTAGCCTTTCTTCCATCTTTTGCCATTCTCTCTCTGATCCCCACCCCTTGTTCCTAGAGGGTGTTGATTTCCTCTCTATGTCCTGTATCATGTCCTATAGCTTACCCTACTCCAAGATTCTTATATAACTCCCACCTGTTAAGACTTGCAGACTTTACTACAAGTTACAGATTTTTTTCCCCCTCTCAAAAGGCCTAGTTCTTACTAAAGAACTTAATCAAAGAGCTTAATCAAAAGCTCTTTGACTTTAAAAACTGTTGACTCTGTCATGAATTTCAAGGATGTATTTTGGAACTCAAAACCAAGAATTGGACATTTTGTTCTTGATGCTTCTTTTGTGTCCTACCCTCCCAGAAGCAGAAAGCTCCAACATTCTTTAGTTTAATGTTAAAAAGACCAAAAGATACTTAAAAAAATTAATAAAAGGAAGAATACATTTTATTTTATAATATTTTGCTATACTAAAAGCTGATGCCGGTTTTCTATTTTTAATTATATGGCCTTCCAAGTTTTAATTGTCCTCTAATGTCTTAACTCCAGTATTAAAAATTTAAGATTCTTTAGGGCAGAGAAGTCAGAGACGTCTTTTGTATTCCTCAGAGCACCTGGATTCATTTGTTAGACAAATATTTATTGAATACTAAGAGCTGTTGACAAAAAGATAAATGACAGTCCTTGCCCTTCATGAGTTCATGAGTTAATAAAAATTATTATTAGTTAATCTAAGGGAAGTAGAAAGTACAACCAAGATAACTCAGAGGAGAAGAATATAAATAAATTAGAATGAGGAATCCAAATGAGACTGAGGTTTCTAAAGTCACTGAGCAATTGTGAAAATACTTTCAATCTCTGGATCAGGGAAGGCCAAATTTAAGGGGAAATACCAAGTTCAGATCTGCTTGTATTAAATTTGACATACCCAGGGGACATGAAATAGAGATGTCTGGTGGAGGGCCTCATGTTAGGATCTGTGGCTCAGCCAAGTGTTGGAGCTGGAAGTACTGATACAAACTATCATGAAAGTGACTGCTGACAGCAGGCGTGTGGGCACAATGATCAATCAGGAGGAGTGTGGCAAGGAGGAGAAGTCAAAGGCAGAGGGAAAAATCCTAGGGAACGTGGTGCAGGCAGAAGAAAAGAATCCTCAGGGGCAAGTAAGAAGGAACTGTTGAGAGGAAAGGAGGAGAGCCAAGGAGACAGGGCACAAAATCCAGGGATGAGAGAGGTAAGAAAAGTGTGGTCAGCAGAGACCGATAAAATAACAACAGAAGAAAAAATTAGGAAGCAAGTGAAGATGAAAACCATCAGGGCCTCTGGCATAAGGAGAGAATAGGTAATGAGTTCTGCTTTTTCTCTATTAACAAGAAACAAAAGTGGAGGTGTTGAATTAATGGAGGGATTAGAAATCCATTTTTTTTTCATTTTAAACTATATCCTGAACATTAACCAAGTTTTAATCAGCTGAATGACCAATCATGTGAATATAAGGGAAATTTATTTTGGTATTCCATATGGAGATACCCTTTCTAAGTGAGTGAAGTTTTGGTATAATAAATAAACAATATACTTAAGAGAACAATGTTCTACAGCAATAAACTATTTGCTTTCTCTCTACCTTCTGGAAATGCTAAGTAACAACAAAATCCTACATTGAAACATATTATCCTACATATAAGAGAACTGTAACTCCTTTTCAGTTTATATATCATATGATTGAAGATCTATGGCGATCCCTGTCTCTGCCGAAGGGCTTCTAAACCTTTCCAAATTCCAAAGAAATGTTCCCAGCCTCCTGTCATGTTATGTGAGCCTGTCATTCCTGTTGCAGACAAGCTTTTGGGAGGGCATAACCATAGGGAATAGTAACCCTTCTGCCTCTGCCTCAAAGGAACCATTTTCTTCCTTGCACATAGAATTTTCAAGTTGCCTGCATGGGTAAAGGAAGGCATCCTAGCTAGGAGCTGTCCTCCTCAGGAATCCCATTAAGACCTGTCAAGGTTTTCTACTTCCTTTCTATGTTTATTAATCCTGGAATAAACACAGTAACATTTGAGAGCAGCCATTGCATCTCAGGCCCATCTTAGATGTTTGTTTGATTGTATTTCCGATACTTACAGAACAATTTCTTCCCTAGGAAATGTACCCCTTGAATTACTTCACACACCATAGAAAGGCAGCCCTCAGTGCTGTGCATGCTAAGCATTCTATGACTAAAAAAATGCACCCAGGCTTCACTGTGGAAATAGAATTAATTCTAAATATCCCCAATCATGAAACACCAGATATCCTAGACCTAGCATTTACCTACTCAGAAGGACAGCACTGAACACTCTAGATATGCTAGGAGACTTTTAAGATTCATAAGTAATGTGCCTTTTAGTATCAATTTGTTTTATCCTGAGAAAAATGCCTACTTCTCAGCACAGTAATGTGCTCCTGTCATTCTTTAATCACCATGATCAGCAAAGCATGATTTCAGTGAATCATCATCAACTTGTGTATACGTAGGTGGGAAGGAAGGGCTTGCTCTAAGTGCTGCATAGATAGGAACTCAGAAGAACAGGAAGGCACAGTCAAGTGAATTTTCTGATAAAATGATTGTTCAATGTAGGAATTTATAAATTGCCATGGGTTCCCAAAAGTATGTTAATAGTCATAGAAAAGAAGAATTTTCCCCTGATCTGTCAGTTTATAAGTAACTAGGATATAGGTCACTCAAGCCAATGAAAAGATAACACTGAATATCTATTATTTGTAACACATGAGTTTTTAAAAAAGGAAACAGTGATTTATTTCTCTTGACTCAACTCATAATTCCATAAAAGGTTTTTTGTGCTCATTTATAATTTGAAGAATTGTCACCCTTAGATCGTGTACACTGATGAGTCCCTTCCATTCTTCCTTTCTCCTGAACAGAACTTGAATTTGTTTGTTTATCCACCCCTCCCTCAAGCATCTCAGCAGACTAAGGGGACATTAACTAGTGCCAGAGACAGTTCTGAATTTCTCAGCCAGGCAGGGTCATACTGTCCTGTAGTAACTGTAATTGGTCTAGTGTTGGTCATATGCCCTAGATTCAGTCTAAATGGAAAGATTTTTATTGCCTAGTTGGGAAAGGGGTTTCCTTTCTCTTACTTCACATTGGCTAAGGAAGTGTGTAGTCCTCATTGCTACCAGCAGATATCTCATCACCAGCAGGCAAACCTGATTGAGGAAAAAGCTAACACCAAGGATTATAGAGGTAAGGGATAAAAATAAAAATAATTTGGCATAGGGGGACATGATATGGCCAGTGAATCAGCTAAACTTGAAGTCTTTCCTCCATGGGGGCTTCCCATTGTATGAGATAATTTATATCATTATTATTTAAGTCAACGTGAGTAGCACTTTTCTTTCTTTGCATCTGAAGGTATCTTGAATTATACATTTGTGACTACCATTTTATATGTATATCTGGGAAGACTGCACGTAGTTGAAGTCAGTGACTGCCTTAGTGCTCTGATTGGAGGAGTATCAATCACAGATGATCTCTTCTACCAGTCTAACACCAGACATGAGATCCTGACCATTAAAGACTACTTTAGGCTAAAGCACTGTGTATCCATGGAGGTGCTTGTTAAAATGTCAAGAGGACTGACATCTTCAACCATTAATTCCCCACAAACATTTATGAGAGTACAAATGTTTGTTGAGTATACTTCAGAGAGACTCAACAAACATTTATCACATAAATCCTGTTAGGACCTATAAAGAAAATAAGATCAAAGATGAAGATACATCCCTTGCCCTCAAAAAATTTATAATCTAGTGGGAGTGACAGATATGCACACAGTGATAGAACAAGCAGTTGATGAAGGAATCAATGTGGCATAGAGAGCCTTGAGAACAGCCTTGATTACTTCTTACAGGAGGAATTGGAGATTTCAGACAGGAAATGATGTCTGCCCTGGATCTGGGTAGATAGGACTTCAAGAAATGGGGAAAGGACAGTCCAGACAGTTGAACTTACAGTGAATTTAATTGAAACAATAAAGCAAGACCTGGATGTGAAGTGTTAGTCTGGACTCAGAGCTGGGAAACCTGTGTCTGAGTTTCATCTGTCACTTTGGACAAATCATTGAGCACTACTCTGCACCTTGGTCTCTTTATTTGTAAATTGAGGATTTGAGTAGGTCACCTGTAAGGGATCTTCCAACTCCAGCATGTCATAATTCTTCAGATGTCTCAAGAGATGCCAATACTATACACAACCATGAATTTTATTCTTTGGTCAAAAGTTGACCCTATTCATACTTATATATTCCTTTGTAAAGTTTGTGCTACTTGAATAGGTCCTCAAAACCATCCTAACTCGCAAAAATGTTTTCACCAGTTAATAAGAAAGGCATAGTGGCAGGATGTCCCTTTATTGGATTCAGAGCCTAAAATTGCTCTGAGGAAAACAGGAAGACATTTGTTGTATTTCCTACTACCTCATATACTTACCTGGAATTGTTGGGGCTTATAATACTAGCAATAATTAGAAGGTTAAATTAAATTACACCAGCGACATCTGGAGCTTTAGATTACATGTTCTTACTGAATATACACTAGCAGTCCTCTGAGATTTATTTAAGGCAGCCACAGTAACAATAACTGTCTAATCTTTTATGACTGAAAAGAGTCTTGAGTTTAGTGTTGTGCTTTTAAGGTTAAAATGGGTTTTGATACATGAGAAAGGGGAAATAAACAAAACGAAATGTAATAGGGAGCAAAACTATTGGGCTGCACATGAGAATATATTGCATTGATCTGTGTGTGTTAGTACAAGTTCACTTTTGGCTGTTGGTGCTGAAACTAAGGTGTGCCCCTTCCCCCCTTGATATCAGTCAGTTTCTTGTTGTTGTTCTTGGCAAAATACAGAAATCGATTCTGGTTAACCTAAGCAAAAGGGAATTTATTATGAGAATATGGATATACTATATATATATATATAAAGTACAGCCTGAAGAATTAAGACTAGAAGATTGGGCTTGGGAACACACAGAGACCAAGGAACCTCCAATGAGCCAAGAGGAGCAACCAAAGTTTCCAGTAGACTTCTGGTCAGCCTACACCGTTGAAATAAATATTATCACCTGTATTCTTTTATTCTGTTTAAAGGCAAGGGGTGAAACATTCAGCCAAACTCAGATCACCCACCCATTCTGTGGTTCTCGAGAGAGAGGGAAAGAAAGGATCTGACCTTTTCTGCTTCTTTACTTGGAAGCATACTCCATTACCAAGATTACATCTTATACAACAGCAATAAACAAATTCTTAAAAACTGGCATTAGGATGGGGGAACAAATGTTGGGCAGTCAAAAAATGACAAATGATCTGTAAGTAAGTTTTAATGTCTCCAGTTATAAGTAGCATAAATTTTTATTAAAATATACATAAATAAGAAGGGAACTTACTCATTTATATAACAAGAAGTCCGGAGTGGGGGCAATCTTTAAGACTGATTGAATCAGCAGCTCAATAAAGTCACCATGCTCCAGGTTCTCCCTATTTTCTCTTTCTGCCATCTTCAGAGTGTCAATTTCACCCTCTGCCTGGATTGACTCATGGCTCCAACGTGGATGCAGCATTTTCAGGTATCACATCCAGATATGATAAAGTCTGAGGAAGGAATGAGTCTATCTTTTCCTGAGCTTCTTTCTTTTCTTTTTCTTTCCTTTTTTTTTTTTTTTTTTTTTGAGAAGGAGTTTCGCTCTTGTTGCCCAGGCTGGAGTGCAATGGTGCAATCAGTTCACCACAACCTCCGCCTCCCAGGTTCAAGTGATTCTCCTGCCTCAGCCTCCCAAGTAGCTGGGATTACAGGCATGTGCCACCATGCCCAGCTAATTTTGTATTTTTAATAGAGACGGAGTTTCTCCATGTTGGTCAGGCTGGTCTCGAACTCCCAACCTCAGGTGATTTGCCCAGCTTGGCCTCCCAAAGTGATGAGATTACTGGCTTGAGCCACTGCGCCCGGCCTCCTGAGCTTTTTTCTTAGGAGTGGAGAAACCTTTCCCAGAAGCCCCCAGCAGATTTTCCCTCACATCTCATTGGGTAGGATTGGACCTCGGGGGCATTCACAAGAACTAGGCAGGAGAGTACCATGATTGACTTAGACTAAATAACATTCTCCCTTTATTCCCTGAAAATGAGGACAAAGTCAACCTTGTATGACTCATGAGTTACATGGGGGTTAATGAATGGAATCAATGTTTTATTTGAAAACAGGGTGTGGAAATAAGAATTGGGAAGGCTTCCAACTGTGTCCAGCACAGTCCATTATCCTGGAATCTGTAAATGCTTTGTAGAAATGGTCCACTGGGTAAACTTTGAATTGGATTTCCCCCTAAGACATAAACCTTGGATACAATGATTGTAATAATTCTCATTATAAGATAAATATCTTGGTTCTAAAATAAATTGTGCTATAACTTTGTCTGTTTTGAGCAACATTGTAGATTTAAAATTCAGCCCCATCTATGTGGGGCATTAAATGCAATCTTTTATTGATATCTTTTCTGCAAGCAAATGTTAATGAAAGGTTGGACTGGAGAGGCAGGCAGGCAGGAAGATGACTTCCCGCCTTCTCTCTTCAAGCAGATTGATACTTCTTTATACCACTCACAGATTGAAGGCCAACAGTCTATCACTTTCACATCAAGAGATCCTTGTTACAAAAAATAATGCTAAAATGTCTTGGTTTTATAGCTAGTATTTTCCAGGCGGGGCCTAATGTGCAATTTTCACTCGTGTTCATGAAGTTGTTTAGTTTTGTAAATTATACATTAGCCTCCAAACTGCTGTAAGCATCACCTCTATTATTTGTGTGTTTCATCAATAAATTATGCCATTTCAATAATATGCAAATTCCTACCAACATTTTTTTGGTCTTGAAATTATAAAGCTCAAGTTTGTATCAATAATATATGGAAATGCAGATTGTATCTGCAAACTGATTTTATTATTGGGCACGTAATGGTAATAAAGTATAATGTTTAGTTGGCTGACTTCTTTATGAAAATATAAAAATGGGCCCCAAGCTTTCCTGCATTCCCTTTAAAAAAAAAAAAAAAGACTTTTATCTAATTATGGGGCTAAATGATAGTATTCTGAGGGACAAAGACCAACTTGATGCCCAAAGAATAGTTTTATAGAAACAAATCTGTTAAAAGGCACTTGGAGGTTTGTCAGTATTTGGGACTTTGTGGATGCTTATAATGGTCTGTATCCTGGCAACATTTCTCACTAGTAAACTGAAGATTTCATTGCTGCCAATATACATATTAAATGGCAAAAGCTTGGATTGATTAAGAAATATCATTGTGAGTGGCTTTGTCAATCTTGACAGATATAAAATATACAACTGGCATAAATCTGTGGATTTGCTGTGGAACAGAAGGCTAGATTTGGTTTCAATTCAGAACTGCCCTGGCCCAAGGTTATCTCTGATTGAAAGTAGCAATATGGACTTTTGGAGGAGAGGGAATAAGAGGCTGTGGGGTGAGTCTACTGCTGACCCTCTGTGTGACATCCTACACATGCAGGGCCTCCATCCAGCCCCTGGGTCTCATCACGCTTTTACTTAGTGAAGGTAAGTTACCTTATCAGAACTCAGAACAATCCCACAACACCAACCCAGTTGCTGACCCTCTCTGAATATAAGGTGAAGGATTCCTCTTTCCTTTCCCATGTCCCTTTCCTTCTTGTCCTCACATCTGGCTTCCTACAGTCCCTTACCAACACTCATAAGTGTCATCATTTTGCCCCAGCATCCTGTCATCCCACTTCCCTGGCTCCTTCCCACCTCTATCTCCCTCCTAATGTCATCAATTCATAGTGTTAAATCTGGGACTTTGCAGAGATCACCCGTTGATACCTTTTCATTTTACTGATAATATAATAATTATTATAACTGTTACAACATTAGTAACCAGGAATGGAGTACGGAGGATGACTGTAACAAAAATATGGATAACAACAATAATAATAAAATTGCTTTTTATTGTAAGCTTTCCACATGGTAGCCACTGGACTAGGCAATCATACATGGTTTCTCTTCTTTAATCCTCTCAGCAGAACTATGAAGAGTCACTATCATTATCTCCACTTTGTGCCTGAATATTATTTTCCTTTTGCCCTGCAGCTGTGTCGCTGTTGCTCTCCAGCCATCTACTGAGATACTTTTTGTGTTGTCTGGAAGCTTCTAATTCCAGATGCATTCATGTTTCATTTTCTTAAAGCTTTTCTTATTTTATGCCTCTGCGACCCTCAACAGTCTTAGAATGATGTTTTTATTTAAAATATTGAAGTATTCTACTAGTTCTGTTTACTTATAATTTTAATTATTTTTTGGTCTTTTCATTTTTTAATGTTGTTTTTGGTTTACCCTCAAGTATTTGATAATTTGATTTCTGTCTCTTAGTGTTTGAAAGTCTTTTTGAGGGGGCAGTGGTATGGAGAAGATATAGATTTTAATTGTTGGTGCTCTAAAATAAAAGGAAAAGGAAATAAGTGTGCTCATTGCAGTGTGCTGGAAACTTTCCCTCTACGTTTGGAGGTGCCTTGCTTTTCCTAAAGGTCTCCAGTTATACTGAGTGGTGCCTGTCTGCCAAGTACCAGGGCCCTTTCTCTGTGTTTCAGCAAATGGGAGAGGCAGAATAAGGAAGTAACAAGACAGCTGATCAGAATTTAGTTCACCGACTAGTCACACAGACATGCTTCTGCTACTTCTATTGGTTTACACTAAGTACAGAGCAAAATTTTAACTGCTCTGTCCTTCACAAGGTGCTCTTCTGCTTGTATTTGGGGGCATAGTTTCCTCCAGTCTTAGTCTTCATCTGATTTCTGACTTTCAGTAATGATTCAACATCTCTAGCCCTTTGTTCGCACAAATTCCTGTTTTCTACTGCTGTATGGTTTAATATGTTTTTGAATACTTTTTCTATCACTCAAGGAATTTTGTATGGGAAGAGGCAGAGATTCCTTGATTTAATCAACTATTTTAATGCAATCTTTATTCCTGTTTCACAGATTAAATAACTTTAGTTAGCTTAAAGAATGTACCCAAGAATCTGAAAGTCTAGCTATTTTTTTTTTTTTTTTTTTTTTTTTAAGACGGAGTCTCGCTCTGTCGCCCAGGCTGGAGTGCAGTGGGGCAATCTCGGCTCACTGCAAGCTCCGCCTGCCAGGTTCACGCCATTCTCCTGCCTCAGCCTCCTGAGTAGCTGGGACTACAGGCGCCCACCACCGCACCCAGCTAATTTTTTGTATTTTTAGTGGAGATGGCGTTTCACCGTGGTCTCGATCTCCTGACCTTGTGATCCGCCCGCCTCGGCCTCCGAAACTCTAACCAAATCCTCTGATGCTAGAGCCTGTGTGCACAAATAATATGTATTCTGATTTTTATACAGGCTTTTAAGATTATATATAATAGTATACAATGGCTCATTTGATCCATGCAATATTACCTGTAAGGTATAATACAATGACTGTTATCCCAGTTTATTGATAAGGAAACAGATTCAGCAATGTTAAGCAACTAGCTCAGGAACTCACATTTAATAGTGTCATGTAGCAAATATTTTTACACATGCAGCAAATAATTAACACCACATAATAATAACTCTGGGTACCAGAAAAACCTTTGCTTCCACACTGCAAGACCTCACAGTGTAGAACCCAAAGTAGAGCTCAAGTTTCCTAATTCTCGACCAGTTTATGTATGTTTATACTAAGCCTTGGTCCTATTGTTATTCTTTTCCAAATTATCTTGTTAATACACACACACGCACCCTTAAACTGTTGGGAGATTGCAAGTGGCAAAACTTGGCTTGTTTTTGATATAACTACATCGAATGGTGTATTGATGTTTCATGCAAGCATACATCAAAGAATTAGCCCTTAGGTTTGCAAAAGATTTCCAATATGGCCTCGATGCTCCAAAAGTTATACATCTTTGTTTTAAGGTAGCTGTGCAACGTGCTTGGAAATAAAAGAGAAAGAGCCAGCTCTAACAAAGAGAAAACATTGACAAGTCAGAAACTTACTAAAGAATCTAGTCAGCTGGTGAGTCTGGTAGACCAGGCTGCCTCTAGACACTTCAAATAACACCAAGCTTCTCTTAAGCAACCATGTTGCACTGCTGACTTCCAAAAGACTGTCACTATTAACCAGAGATAAAATAGCAAGCCTGGGATGAAATAATTATAAGCACATTGCATTACATTATTTTGATTTCAGCACTGTTAACCTAGGTCCTTTTACTCTCAGTGGAACAGTATAAAGGCAGAAAGCATTAGATATCAGTGATGAGGGGTGTGGCTGAAATAATGCCATTGCCTCTGCTGAAAAGAGAGGTTTGATCTAAGTACTCACTCCCTTCATTAGTTATGATTGTTAATACTACATGACATTCGTTACATTCCTACCACCTAACTTCTGTTGTTGTACTAATGAAAAGCAAAGGAAGTGAATAATAGGAACAATCATTTACATTTGAAACTGCCTAATTATAGATAATTTTTAGTAAAATTGCCTCTCTTAACCCCAATCAAAATATTGTAAAAAAATATTATGATACTTAGATGATGTCTAAACTATGATAATTTGATAGTGACATAAGGGAATATCTTCTGAAAGGTTAAGTGACTTACTCTGGGTAGCACTGCTTGGAAGTGATCAAATGATGAAACCAAAACTCATACTCTAGCCATCTCTCTCTGAACCCTCATGGTTATACCACACTGCCTTGCTTCCCAAGCAATGCTCAGAACAACTCTGGACTACTGGAATTTTTCATCTTTCAGAGAAGGACCTTCCACCTTATGGCTATTTGGGTCTTAGCATTCACTGACATCACAGAATTCTTGGAATTTCTCTGTTCTGTCCTCTTACCTCAAATCATCAGACCTGTATGTCCAGCAGAAAATCACAGAAATATGTAAAACAATCTGGAGTTTGTCTTTATTTTACCAAAATAATTTTCTTCCTGTGGCCTCTAGGTTAACATTGACTTTTTAGCCAGTTATTTTAAGTGACAGCTATTAATCTTTTGCCTGAGTAAACACAGTTTCTAATGTTTAATACTTATTAAGAAAATCAGCATGGCATCACTAAGAGCTATACATGATTTAAAAATAGGAATTGTCAGCTAGTTGAAAAAATCTCACTTCAGCTCTGCAGTAGCTATGACTGATTTTGGTTTTAAAACAATAAGATGTATTCTGGAATCTGGGCCCCATTTAAGAGATTATTAATTGCCAACATTCATTTCATCTTGAAGTTTCAGCCCATTCATTGAGTGCCCCTCCAAAAATTGAAGACAAAATACCTAACCATAGCGTCTTACAGAGAGTCAGATTTATATCTTCCTTGGCATTTTGTTGGAAAACTTTGACTTTAAAAACTGCTTTACAATCACTAAAATAGCAAAACCAAGAGCTATAGCTCATAAATCAACAAAGGAAATAAAATAGGAGTCATAAAAAATACTTGGTTAATCCAGAAGAAGACAGAAAAAAAAAAAGAGAAAAAATGGAACAAGGAACATATGGTGAAAATAGAAAACAAATAGTAAGTGATAGTGATAGACCTAAACCTAGTTATACCAACAATGACAATAAATGTAAGTGGTCTAAATGCCCCAATAAAAAAACAAGGATTGTTAGATTAGATTTTAAAAATCAGGACATAACTATATGCTGCCAAAAAGAAACACACTTTAAATATAAAGATACAGATAGATTAAAAGTAAAAAGGATGAATAATACATGCCATGCTAACACTAATCAAAAGAAAGCTGAAGTGGCTATATAAACATTAGACAAAGTAGATTTTAGAACAAAGAATATTAACAGGGTTAAAGGAGGTCATTTCATAATGATAAGTGGGCTAATTCAAAAGAACGAAACAGTCCTACATACATGTATATCAATCACCAAGTTTCAAAATACATGATAATGAGGAAAAAAAAACTGATAAAGCCGTAAGAAGTAGTAGACAAAATCCACAATAATTACTAGAGTTATCAGTGCCCCTTTGTCAATAATTTATAGAACAAGAAGACATAAAATTATCAATGATATAACACTATCAAGTTGACCCAACTGACTTATAGAACATTTCACTCAACAAGGACAGAATACGCATTCCTTTCAAAGGTACATGAAAAATTTACCATTATAGACAATATCCTGGGCCATAAAGACATTGTCAGTAAACTTTAAAATTTTCAAGTAATACAAAGTATGTTCTCTAAATACAGTAGAATTAAATTTAAAATCAATGACACATTTCTGAGAAATCCTCAAACATTGAAAAACTACATAACATACTTCCAAATAGCGCAAGGGGAAAGTCAACAGGGGAAATTATGAAGTATTTTGAACTGAATTAATATGAAAATACAAAATATCAGAATTTCTGGGATAGTGCTAAAACAATATGTTGGAGGAAATTTATGTGCTAAATACCTATCTTGATAAAGAATAAAGGTCTCAAATCAGTAACCTTGCTTTCTACCTCAGGAAGATATAAATTAAAGAGCAAAGAAAGCCCAAAGTTAGGGGGCGGAGCAAGATGGCCGAATAGGAACAGCTGCAG
>NW_012115934.1:0-1220 GCF_000951035.1 Colobus angolensis palliatus
ATCACGAGGTCAGGAGATCGAGACCATCCTGGTTAACACGGTGAAACCCCGTCTCTACTAAAAAATACAAAAATCTAGCCGGGCGAGGTGGCAGGCGCCTGTAGTCCCTGCTACTCCGGAGGCTGAGGCAGGAGAATGGCGTAAACCCGGGAGGCGGAGCTTGCAGTGAGCTTAGATCCGGCCACTGCACTCCAGCCCCGGCAACAGAGCGAGACTCCGTCTCAAAAAAAAAGAACATTTTAAACTTTCAGAAAAGTTGCGAGAATAGCTGAGCACACATCTTCAGCCGACGCGCCTGAGAAATCTTGCCACACGTGCTGTCGCTCTACCTGCTTTTGTGCTGCCCTACGTAAAAGCAAACAGCAGCTGCTGCAACCTGCCAGCCCCAGGCCCTGCAGCCTCCTTCCCCCAAGAGCCAGGGTAGCCCAGACTTAATGAGGGATACAGCAAGGCTTTTGAGGGCCCTGGTAGCCCAGGCATGCCCTTTATTTTTATTTATTATTATTATTTTTTTGAGACAGAGTCTCACTCTGTTGCCCAGGCTGGAGTGGGGTGTGATCTCGGCTCACTGCAAGCTCCGCTTCCTGGGTTCACACTATTCTCCTGCCTCAGCCTCCTGAGCAGCTGGGACTACGGGTGCCTGCCATCGTGCCTGGCTGATTTTTTTTATATACATATATTTTTAGTAGAGATGAGGTTTCACTGTGTTGGCCAGGCCAGGGAGTCTCGAACTCCTGACCTCAGGTGATCGCCCAGCCTCGGCCTCTCAAAGTGCTGGGATTACAGGCGTGAGCCACTGTGCCTGGCCAATTTTTGTATTTTTAGTAGACATGGGGTTTCGCCATGTTGGCCAAGCTGAACTCCTGATTTCAGGTGATCTGCCTACCTCAGCCTCCCAAAGTGCTGGGATGACAGGTGTGAGCCACCACGCCCGGCCCTACACATGCTTTTTAAAGTTTTCCCAAAATACCAGGATCACTCAGGTGCTGTGGCTCAGGCAGATCACATGAAATCAGGAGTTCAGTTTGGCCAACATGGCAAAACCCCATCTCCACTAAAAATACAAAATTAGCTGGGTATTGTAGCACCTGTGATCCCAGCTACATGGGAGACTGAGGCAGGAGAATCGCTAGAATCTGGGAGGCGGAGGTTGCAGTGAGCTGAGATCGCGCCATTGCACTCCAGCCTGGGTGACAAAGTGAGACTCTGTGTCAAAAAAA
>NW_012115934.1:5841-6977 GCF_000951035.1 Colobus angolensis palliatus
AAAAAAAAAAAAAAAAAAAAAATCTATCAGTACAGACTTGCAGGTTTAAAAAAATGAATGTGTTAACATTCATTACTGTCATCTTTTAATTACTTATTTTGAGACAGGGTCTTGCTCTGTCACCCAGGCTGGAGTGTGGTGGTGCAATCATAACTCACCGTAGCCTCCAACTCCTGGGCTCGAGTGATCTTCCTGCCTCAGCCTCCTTTCAGACATGTGCCACCACACACAACTCATTTTTATTTTTATTTTCGTATAGATGGGGTCTTGCTGTATTGCCCAGGCTGGTCTTGAACTGCTGAGCTCAAGGGACACTCCCACTTTGGCCTTTCAGAGTGTTGGGATTACAGGCATGAGCCACTGCATCTGGCTCTTTCAAAATTTTTTGATGGTAGTAAAATCTATGTAACATTTATCATGTTAAGCATTCGTAATGCACAATCCACTGTCGTCTTATGCTCAGATTGCCTGACAGCCGGCCAGCGGTGTCCCTCCAACGCAGCTTCTGTGTCCTCATAATCAACCCCTGATGTGTTCTGAGCGCGTCTCTGCCTTCCCTGTCCCACACCTGGAATCAGCCTCTCTCCAAGGAGCTAAGGAAAGAGACCACTACTACTCCTGCTACATTTCTTGGTTCCCTGACCCGGAAGCGAGGTGATTAACAGACGGTCGAGGCAGCCCCTTAGGCAGCTTATGGCTGCCCTGTTGAGCATCCCTGCGGGGGACTCCGGCCAGCTTGAGCCATGCGGATCCTGAGAGTGCTCCCGGGTAGGCATTTGCCCTGGTGGAAAGCCTGAGAGCAGTGCACAGTAGGCCCTCGTGGAGGATCAACGCAGTGGCTGAACACCGGGAAGGAACTGGCACTTTAAGTCCGGACATCTGAAACTTGGTAAGACTGGTCTTTGGAACTTTCCCACTCCATTTGAGTGGAAGCGTGGCCTGATCACCCACGGCGTGCCTGTATCGGCACTTTGGTTTTGGTTTTTGACTTGACTTGAATTAATTACTTGATACTTTGGTTTTAGTTTTGATTTTGACTTAAATTGCTTGACGAACAGGTGTGCCTTTATTGGCACTTTGGTTTTGTTTCTGATTTTGACTTGGCTTAAATTGCTTGACGAACAGGTGTGCCTTTA
>NW_012115934.1:7027-7422 GCF_000951035.1 Colobus angolensis palliatus
AATTGCTTGACGAACAGGTGTGCCTTTATTGGCACTTTGGTTTTGTTTCTGATTTTGACTTGGCTTAAATTGCTTGACGAACAGGTGTGCCTTTAACAACACTTTGGGTTTAGTTTTGATTTTGATTTAGTGTGAATTAGATGAGTGAGTGACCTTTCACCCTTTCCTTCTTGTAGTGTGAATGTTGTTTTGTCTCCAGACAAAAATAGGTCAGACACAAAGTAAGCCCACAGCGCTAGGAACTGTGTTAAAACATTTCAAAAAGAAAAGTTTCAAAAAAATAAAAGAAGGCCGGGCGCAGTGGCTCAAGCCCGTAATCCCAGCACTTTGGGAGGCCGAGACGGGCGGATCACGAGGTCAGGAGTTCGAGACCATCCTGGCTAACACGGTGAAAC
>NW_012115935.1:0-432 GCF_000951035.1 Colobus angolensis palliatus
GATAGGAAGAATCAATATTGTGAAAATGGCCATACTGCCCAAGGTAATTTATAGATTCAATGCCATCCCCATCAGGCTACCAATGACTTTCTTCACAGAATTGGAAAAAACTAAACTTCACATGAAACCAAAAAAGAGCCCGCATTGCCAAGACAATCGGAAACCAAAAGAACAAAGCTGGAGGCATCACACTACCTGACTTCAAACTACACTACAAGGCTACAGCAACAAAAACAGCATGGTACTGGTACCAAAACAGAGATACAGACCAATGGAACAGAACAGAGCCCCCGGAAATAATACCACACATCTACAACCATCTGATCTTTGACAAGCTTGACAAAAACAAGAAATGGGGAAAGGATTCCCTGTTTAATAAATGGTGCTGGGAAAACTGGCTAGCCATATGTAGAAAGCTGAAACTGGATCCCT
>NW_012115935.1:6372-7640 GCF_000951035.1 Colobus angolensis palliatus
GACCAGTTCATAGGTCAGCCCTGCAGACCCAAATCTCAGGATGTCTCCAGGGATGAGCTTCACAGCCACGTTCTGAATGTGGCACTCGTTGACAAACGTGCCCTTGCGGGAATTGAAGTCCTGGAGAACAAAGCTGCACTCTGCCTCGTTATATTCGATGAGTGCATGGTGGTTGTCGATGTCAGGAGACTGCAACGGAGAAGGAGGACAGTCGTAGCCGTGAAAAAAAAAATGACACGGCCCCTAATGTTTCGAGCTGAGTGTTTTACCTGTGTTGCTGCCACCAGATCATCATGACAATCCTCATTTTAAAAGGAGGACGCTGAGGATCAGAGAGGTTAAGCGACTTGCGCAAGGCCACACAGCTAGTGCATGAAGGAGCTGGGATATGTGCTCTGTCTGACACCAGACCTGGGGACAGGTACCTAAGTTGTTGGGTGGGGAAATCAGGCAACACAAAGGCAAAGGGACCTTGGGAGGGTCTTATTGGGCAAATACTCCCAGGGAATTGGCCATTTTCTTTTCTTTTTGTTCGTTTTTATTATTTTTTTTAATTTTATTAAAATTGAAAATGGTCAAGGAATTGGCCATTTTCTATTTCCCTAACTCTACATGGGTACTTATGGTGGCACTCAGTACCAGGACAGGAGGCAGAAATGGCCCAAACAAGAAATAGAAAAAAGCACTAAAGAAGCCATTACCGTTACTTATACTCCCACCTCAATCAGCAGCAGTCATGGTTAACATTGAGGTTCACATCCTTCCACGTTTTTTTCTATGCTTATGTTCTTTTAATTTTTTTAAAACAAAATTAATCACACCTACATACATAGCTTTATAACCACCTTTTTTAAAAACCTTGATGTACAATAAACATTTCCCATGTGATTAGTTATTTCCATTGCTTCTTAAAAGCGACTCAGGATTTGCCTAACCACAGATGACCTGCTTTTCAAAAGGGGGTTTGGGGCCGGGTGCGGTGGCTCACGCCTGTAATCCCAGCACTTTGGGAGGCCGAGGCGGGAGGATCACGAGGTCAGGAGATGGAGACCATCTTTGCTAACATGGTGAAACCCCGTCTCTACTAAAAAATACAAAAAATTAGCCAGGCTTGGTGGCGGGCACCTGTAGTCCCAGCTACTTGGGAGGCTGAGGAAGGAGAATGGCGTGAACCCGGGAACCAGAGCTTGCAGTGAGCTGAGATCACACCACTGCACTCCAGCCTGGGCGACAGAGCAAGACTCCGTCTCAAAAAAAAAAAGGTCGGG
>NW_012115935.1:14429-15919 GCF_000951035.1 Colobus angolensis palliatus
TATATATTAATTATATTATTATTTTACATATTATTTATGATATATAAAGGAATATTATAAACAGCTCTCTGTCCACAAATTTGATAACTTAGATGAACTGGACCAATTTCTTGAAAGACACAACCTACCCAAACTCATACAAAGAGGAATAGATGATCTGGGCCCTTATGTATTAAAGAATTTGAATCAATAGTTAATAACTTTCTAAAACAGCACCAGGCCCAGATGGGTTCCCTGGTGAATTCTATTAAACATTTAAGGAAGAAATGATACCAGCTCCCTACAATCTCTTCTAGAAAATAGAAGCAGGGGGAACACTTCCTAACTTATTCCAAGAGGTCAATATCACCCAAATACCCAATCAAGATAAAGACATTACAAGGAAGAAAAACTACAAGCCAGTATCTCTCATATACATAGACACAAAGTCTTCAACAAAATATTAGTGAATATAATCCAACACTGTATAAAAAATAATTATACACCACAACCAAGTGGGATTTATTCCAGGTATCTGAGAACTGATTTGGCATTTGAAAATCAATTAATGCAATCCATTGCATCAAGAGGCTAAAGAAAAAAATAAATGGGGAGCTATATTCTTATATTTGTAATTACCAAGTGAAATATGATGTTTAAAATCTTTTCATATGCTTATTTGCCATCTATATATCTTCTTTGGCAAAGTATCTGTTCAGATCTTTTGTCCATCTTTAATTTGGGTTGTTTTCTTATTGTTGGGTTTTAAGACTCATTTATTTTGGATACATGTTTATAGCATCTTTATTCATAATTGCCAAAAACTGGAAGCAACCAAAATGTTCTTCAGAAGGTAAATGGATAAACAAACTGGTACATACATACAATGAAACGTTAGTCAATGATAAAAAGAAATGAGCTCTCAAGCCACAAAAAGATACAGAGGAACTTTAAATGCATATTGCTTAGTGAAAAAAGCTAATCTAAAAGGGCTACATATTGTAAGATTTCAACTACATGAAACTTTTAAAGAGATAAAACTATAGAAAGATTTGTGGTTGCCAGGGTTCATGGGAAGGTGGGGGGCTGTGTTGAGCAGGTAAGGCATAGGGGAACTTTAGGGCAGTGCAACTATTCTGTATGATTCTGTATTGGTGAATACCTGACATTATGCCTATGTCAAAACCCATAGAACGTTATAATGTGAAGAATGAATCCTAATGTAAACTCTGGGCTTGAGTTAATAATGACATATGAATATTGATTCATCAATTGCAACAAATGTCATGGTAAGGAAGATGTTAATGATAGGGGAAACTGTGTGCCACTGGACCCCGCCTATGAACTCTCAATAACTCATCAAATAGATAAATTCCATGTGTTGCATTTTGTTCTTCTCTTCCCAAATCCCATTACTTTCAGCTCCTCAAAAGCTGTCAAGCTGTGATTAAGAAATCAAAGCCAGGCCGGGCTCGGTGGCTCACGCCTATAATCCCAGCACTTTGGGAGGC
>NW_012115936.1:0-682 GCF_000951035.1 Colobus angolensis palliatus
CCCAGGCTGGAGTGCAGTGGCGGGATCTCAAGCTCACTGCAAGCTCCGCCTCCCGGGTTCACGCCATTCTCTTGCCTCAGCCTCCCGGCTAGCTGGGACTACAGGCGCCCACCACCTCGCCTGGCTAGTTTTTTATATTTTAGTAGAGACGGGGTTTCACCGTGTTAGCCAGGATGGTCTCGATCTTCTGACCTTGTGATCTGCCCGTCTCGGCCTCATAAAGTGCTGGGATTACAGGCTTGAGCCACCGCGCCCGGCCTGAATTAACTTTTCTTATCTGGGGACAGGAAATTTTACCTCTTAAGGCTGTGAGAAATAAACGAACAAATATATCGGGCAACTAATATAGTTGTTGGCACACCAAAGAGTTCACAGATTGAGAATTTCTTGTGGATGGAATTACTTTGTATTCATTTTTGAGTTGGTAGAGGCTGGTAGCATGCCTGGCACGTAGATGTTAAATTAATATTTACTAAATAAAATTATTAAATAAATGTTGGACCTGAAACTATTCTTTTTTTTTTTCTTTTTGAGACAGAGTCTCGCTGTCTCCCAGGCTGGAGTGCAGTGGCACCATATCGGCTCACTGCAAGCTCGGCCTCCCAGGTTCACGCCATTCTCCTGCCTCAGCCTCCTGGGTAGCTGGGACTACAGGTGCCCTCCACCATGCCTGGCTAATTTT
>NW_012115936.1:3507-6181 GCF_000951035.1 Colobus angolensis palliatus
AAAACGTCAATTTATTCTTACACTTGATCTAGACTTCAATTTTACTAGCTTATACACAATTTATCAATTTCAGGAGTCTTATTCCATTTGTAATAAAACATAAAATGAGAAAATATATATATATACACAAATGTGTAATATAGCTATTACTAAATTTAAATGCTTTTTATATGTATGTAACTATAGGCAGGTGAAAAAGTTTAAAAGTATATAAAGCCTAGTATAAAAACAATTTATTATACTTTTTCTTCCTTCTGTAATGTAATACTTCTGGCTTAAAAAAATTATATAACATATTTTAAGATATAACATTTTAATCACTTAACACTCTCATTTATAATAAAGACTATAGTGACCACTTCAGAACATTCTGATTACATAATGTTTCCTCCTTGAGTTAAAAAAAAAATGCTTAATTGTGGGGGGAAAAAAAAAGAATTTACCACCTTAGCTATTTTTTAAAGTGCACAGTTCACTATTTTTAAGTATATTCACATTGTTATACAACCAATCTCCAGAACTCTTTCGTCTTGCAAAACTAAAATTTTATACCCATTAAACATTTCCTCCTTCCCGAACCTTTGGCAACTTCTATTCTTTCTGTTTTTATGAATTTGACTACTCTAGATAGATAACTCATATAAGTGGAATCAGACAGTATTTGTCTGTCACTGGATTACTTCACTTAGTATAATGTCCTCAAGGTTCATCCATGTTGTAGCATCTGCCAGATTTTTTCTTTAAAACTTAAATATTCCACTGTTCGTTTTTATCACATTTTGTTTATTCATCTATGATGGACACTTGAGTTGCTTCCACCTTTTGGTTGCTGTTAACAATGCTGCTACAAACATGAGTGTACAAATATCTCTTCAAGACTCTGCTTTCAATTCTGTTGGTTATATGCCCACAAGTAGAATTGCTAGATCAACATGGTAACCCTATTTTCAATTGTCTGAGGAACTTCCATACTGTTTTCCACAGCAGTTGCACTATTTTACATTCCCACCAACAATGCATGAGGGTTCCAATTTCTCTACATCCTCATCAACACTTGTTGTTTTCTGTTTTTTTAATAGTACCCATTCTAACCGGTATGAGGGTGATATTTCACTGTGGTTTTGACCTGAATTTCCCTAATGATTAGTGATGTTGAACATCTTTGCATATGCTTGTTGTACATTTTTATATCTTCTTTGAAGAAATTTCAAGTCCTCTGCCCAGTTTTTAAAAATTTTTTAGACATAGGGTATCACTATGTTGCCCAGACTGGTCTTGAAAGCCTGGCCTCTAAGTAATCCTCCCACCTAGGTCTCCCAAAATGCTGGGATTACAGGTATGGCCACTGCAACTGGTCCTTTACATATTTTTTAATTGGACTATTTTGTTGTTTTTGTTGAGTTATAGGAGTTGTTTGTGTATTCTGGGTATTAACCCCTTATCAGACATAAGATTTGCAAATATTTTTCTCCCATTCCATAGGCTGCCTTTCATTCTGTTACTGTTTGATGCACAAAAGTTTTAAATTTTGATGTATTCCAATTTAATTTATGATGTCCAGTAATTTACGTTTAATTGTTTTACTTTTGTTGCCTGTACTTTTGATGTCATGCCAAGAAACCACTGCAAAATCCAGTGTCATGAAGCCTTTCCTCCATATTCTTCATTTATTTATTTATTTATTTGAGATGTTTCATTCTTGCTGCCTAGGCTGGAGTGCAATGGTGTGATCTTGGCTCACTGCAACCTCTGCTTCCCGGGTTCAAGCAATTCTCCTGCCTCGGTCTCCCAAGTAGCTGGGACAACAGGCATGCGCCACCATGCCCAGCTAATTTTTTTTTTTTTTTTTTTTTTGTCTAAGCCCAGAGGAGAAAAACAAGGTCACTGTGCATTTTACAAAATACCAAACATCCCCCTCTCCTGGCTAATATGAGTGACTGCTGCTTCTCTACCAGTTCTAGCTTTGGTCTCACTCTAGTTGGCTCATTTCCTAATAAGATTTATTAAGATACCCAAACATAAATCAACCCACATCCTAACAGCATCCGAGAAAGCTCTGCTTTCTTAAAACTCCCCAAAATCACCTAATACAAGCCCAAGTCCTATAAAATATTCCTTCTAACACTCTTACTGAGATATTCCACAGTTCGCATGGTGTGTATCCTCCCTCGCAAGTAATGAACCAACGTGTTCAACTATAGGTGTATTCCTAGTGGTCTGCGGCTGCAGGGCACTGACAAGGCCCACTCAACTGATGGAAGCAGTGTGTGGGACCACACCGCAGGAAACCAGTTGTATCACTCAGTATATTTGCAAACAGAATGGAGAGCATCAATTAGTCTGGAGTAGGTTAAGCAAGCTTCTACACCACATCTCCTTAAATTCCTAGAGGTAAAATTACTGCACCAAAAGCATAAATATTTTCCTTTTTTTGAGATAGGGTCTCACTTTGTTGTCCAGGCTGGAGTGCAGTGGCACAATCTTTGCTCATTGCAACCTCTGCCTCCTGGGTTCAAGCGATTCTCGTGCCTCAGCCTCCCAAGTAGCTGGGATTACAGGCACATGCCACTACGCTTAGGTAATTTTTGTATTTTTAGTAGAGACGGGGTTTCACCATGTTGGTCAGGCTGGTCTCAAACTCCTGACCTCAAGTGGTCTGCCCACCTCGGCCTCC
>NW_012115936.1:13621-13972 GCF_000951035.1 Colobus angolensis palliatus
TCTATACCTGGTTTGGGCTATGTTTTAAACCTTAAGATCTAACATAAGAAAGACTATCTGGATTTGAATCCTGGCTCTGCCACTTACTGTATAGCCTTGGACAATTTACCAAGCTTTTCTGTACCTTAGTCTGTAATATAGTAAACAAAAAATCACATCAAACCAAAAATGGTTAATAACAGTAGGTAACCAAACCATAAAAGAAAAAATTGATAAAACTGACTTCATCAGAAGTAAAAACGTCTACTTCTCCAAAGACCAATTAAGAAAATAAAAAGGCAAGATAGACTGGGAGATCATATGTGCCAAAGTGCTTGCCCTTTTAAGTACAACTCAATAAGACAAACAACC
>NW_012115937.1:0-636 GCF_000951035.1 Colobus angolensis palliatus
TAGCCAGGATAGTCTCGATCTCCTGACCTCGTGATCTGCCCGTCTCGGCCTCCCAAAGTGCTGGGATTACAGGCTTGAGCCACCGCGCCCGGCCGTGTTGCTTATCTTAAACTGAAATTCAAGACTTCTTTTTATATAAACGGGCTACTAGATAAATGGATAAGTTAAAAAGTATCTATTGCTTTTCATCTCATAACCCTGGGATGAATAAATTAACTGTAATAGGATCCACAGGCAACAGCAAAGCCATGTTATACTGAAGACAGACACTCATCTCAGGACAGTGATTAACTCTGGGATGAAAGAAGGACAAAATGTTGCAAAGGTGGAGAGTCAGCTCTATCTGGGTAGAAACACTTTATTCTTTAAAAAAAAAAAAAAAAACAACACCATGATAGCCGGATGTGGTGGCTCACGCCTGTAATCCCAGCTACTCGGGAGGCTGAGGCAGAATTGCTTGAACCCATGAGGTGGAGGTTGCAGTGAGCCAAAATCACACCACTGCACTCCAGTCTGGGTGACAGAGAGAGACTCTGTCTCAAAAAAAAAAAAAAAAAAAGTAAAGCAAGTTAGAGACCAGTGTACGTTATGTTATCTTCAAAAAGATGTTAAAAGTCCTAACTCCCAGTACCGGTG
>NW_012115937.1:6211-7041 GCF_000951035.1 Colobus angolensis palliatus
GTCATGTTGGCCAGGCTGGTCTTGAACTCCTGACCTCAAGTGATCTGCCTGCCTTGGCCTCCCAAAGTGCTGAAATTACAGGTGTGAGCCACTGCACTTGGCCTTAAATAAATGATAAATCCTTAACAAAAAAATCCAAGGCAACTAATCCCATAGGAGAACAGTGTAGAGCTACTTACAACTTGCATTTCAAGAAACAAGCAGTGGCCAGGCATGGTGGCTCACACCTGTAATCCCAGCAGTTAGGGAGTCTGAGGCAGGAGGACTGCTTGAGGCCAGGAATTCAAGACCAGCCTGTGCAACACAGCAAGACCTCATCTTTACAGAAAAATTAAAAATTAGCCAGGTGTGGGGTTATTTGGGAAGCTGAGGTGTGAGGATCACTTGAGCCCAGGAGTTCAAGGCTTCAGTGACCTTTGATGGTGCCACTGTGCTCTAGCCTGGGAGACAGAAACCTTGTCATGCTGGAGAGTGACACTCCACAGAGTGCCAGGCACGGTGGCTCACACCTATAATCCTAGCACTTTGAAAAGCTGAGGTGGGCGGATTGCTTGAGCTCAGGAGTTTGAGAGCAGCCTGGGCAACATGGTGAAACCCCATCTCTACAAACAAACAAACAAATATATATATTGAGATCAGCCTGGCAAACATGGCAAAACTCTGTCTCTACTAAAAACATTAAAATTAGCCAGATATGGTAGTGGGCATCTGTAATCTCAGCTACTTGGGAGGCTGAGTCAGGAGAATTGCTTGAGCCCAGGAGGTAGAGGTTGCAGTAAGCCAAGATGGCTCACTGCAAAAATATATATATATATATACACACACACACA
>NW_012115937.1:10961-12424 GCF_000951035.1 Colobus angolensis palliatus
TAGCTGGGATTACAGGTGTATGCCACCATGCCCAGATAATTTTTATATTTTTAGTAGAGGTGGGGTTTTGCCATGTTGGTCTCGAACTCCCGACCTCAGGCGATCTGCCCACCTCGGCCTCCCAAAGTGCTGGGATTACAGGTGTGAGCCACCGCACATGGCCTTGGCTTCCTGTGTATTTTATCCACAGCATAAGAATGCTATATGCTTGTTACAAAAATGAAGGCAATTTTGTGGCCTTGATTGACGGAGGAGGAAATGAGGTATGGCTAAAGCCCAGCCACAAAAAGCATGGACAGGACTGAATGGCTGTCCTGTGCCTCCTAAGTTCTATATAACCACCTCTGTTGCCTCCTCAGTAAGATTTCTTGCAGACAGCTAAAAAATTAGAAAGAGTAAATTAAGTGACTGTTAAAATTCGGCAGGAGCGTGATATTCATTTGCTTCCAGAAAATATGACCTGGAGCCCAAGTTAGTAGCAACATTTACTTGGCTCAACAAGGTGCATGATTTTGACATAAAACACACATCTCCAGAATGCTAAGTTATATTTTCTTCTTTTAATACTTACCTGAAGTTACACAGCAAGATCCCAATACATTTATATAATTGTTCCACTTTTTGGACTAAATCACGATTTTTCAGAGCTGCAGTTACTTTACACTAGCAGGAAAATCTATTTGGTTTGAGGTAGGAGTGGGGAGATGGGAAGAGGAACCCGAACAAAGTGCAGACACTCTGAGGCAGCACATCAGGGGCAGAGCCTGGAAGAACAAATGCTTCATACTTGGGCTTTGGTTAAGAATGACGAGAGTTGCGCAACTCTTGGAATAAAGTTCACGTGGGGACAGAAGGCTTCTCTGAGTGTAATCAGGTAAGCATCAGGGGGTGCTGACAAACTGAGCTTAGGCTCCTGACTGGCCCTGGCCAAATGACCTACTCCTGCTCAACCTTAGTCTTTCCATCTGTAAAATGGGCATAGTGGGAGCACCCATCTTGGGGTTGCCGGAGGGACGGAGGTGTGTGTGCAGACAGATATAAAAGGATGTATGCAAATCACTTGGCACAAAATAATTGCTTAAAAAATGTCAGCCGTGGTTATTATTAATGAACAGTGAAAACACTCCAGGAACATGGAGTCTCCCCTTCCCTGTAACTTCACAAGAAGCTGCTCCCCTTTTGTTCCCCTAGAGCTGGCACCATCCCTGCCACATGGCAGATGCTCTGTGCTTTTGAATGGATAAGCGAAGGGCCTCCATCCCAAGGCCAGAGAGAGGCCACTTCACTAAAGCTCTCAGTTCTCTCTTTTATTTATTTATTTATTTATTTTTGAGACGGAGTCTCGCTCTGTCACCCAGGCTGGAGTACAGTGGCTGGATCTCAGCTCACTGCAAGCTCCGCCTCCCGGGTTCACGCCATTCTCCTGGCTCAGCCTCCCGAGTAGCTGGGACTACAGGCGCCCG
>NW_012115938.1:0-370 GCF_000951035.1 Colobus angolensis palliatus
AAAGCCTCACCAAGGCTGGACATAATGGCTCACACCTGTAATCCCAGCACTTTAGGAAGGTGAGGCAGGAGGATCATTTAAGGCCAGGAGTTCAAAACTGACCGGTCAATATGGGGAAACCTTGTCTCTACTAAAAATACAAAAATTAACCAGGTGTGATGGTGCATGCCTGTAAGCCCAGCTACTGAACGCGGGAGGCAGTGGTTGCAGTGAGTCAACATCACACCACTGTACTGCAGCCTGGGTGACAGAGACCTTGTCTCAAAAAAAAAAATGTGATCAAAGAGAAATTTTTTTACATGAGGCTACATATTTCATATGAAGAAGACTACATGGTTAGTCAAGGGCTCTAAGTTTATTTTCTACTCCA
>NW_012115938.1:5401-6021 GCF_000951035.1 Colobus angolensis palliatus
TGGGTAATGCCTGCTAGAGCTTCTAGCCCAGTGGCCCTGCTTCTGTGAGAACTTAGCCAGTCAACACAGCCTTCTGTTGTCCCAAGAAGCATCTGGATGGCAGGATAGGCACACTCATCCACCCCTGCCATTTATAGCCAGGCGAGCCACACCTGCAGGAGCTAAGAGTATAGTGGTCCTACTTCTGTCAGAATTTGCTGAGGAATGCAGTCTCTTGTTGCATTGGAAATACCCAGTTGGCAAGGCATGTAACTTCATCCACGCCCAGCTCCCATAGCCAGATTGGGCTACATCTGCTAGAGCTTCCAATGCAGCAGTCCTGCCTCCGCATGAATTCTGTGGACAGGAGCAACCCTGGGTTTCCCCAGGAAGCACATGAACAGCCTATAAGGGTTGGCCTAACAAACACACAGCTTGTCTGCCAGCCATAGCCTCTGCCTGAGGGAGCCACATGAACCACATGGACTAGAATAACCAACAAAAGAAATGTGGGCATGGAGACCGTAATCACAGAGGGCTCCTCCATAACCCAGGAGTGGACAAGAATCAAAACCAGTCAACTGAATTCCCTCTATACCATAATCAAACCCCCAAGGCCATCAATGAAGCAAAGTGTAAAA
>NW_012115938.1:10395-10937 GCF_000951035.1 Colobus angolensis palliatus
TCTAAAATTAAAAGGAGTCCATTTTCTTTTCAGACTTTTTGAATATGCTTCAGTTTAAAATTAAACCCATTCGTATACTTGTGCCATGTTGCTGTGCAGCACCCATGAACTCGTCAGCACCCATCAATTCATCATTTTTAACAAACCTGCATGTTATGCACATGTACCCTAGAACTTAAAGTATAATAAAAATAAAAAATAAAAAATGAATAAATAAATAAATAAATAAATAAAATTAAACCCATTCAGTGAATAGTCAACTAGCACAAAATCAGAATATAAGCGAATTTTTTAAGCAGGCTTTTTTTTCAATGTGACTCTTATATTTGATATATCCTATGATACACATTTGACTATTAACAACAGGTGAAGCATATAAATTTATCGTCAAAACTATGGTGATTTTTTTAGTATATATAATGAATTAAAATTTAAGTTTATTGCTCTATGCATAGGAGATAATTTACATAATTTCAGTATATCTTTTTAGCCTTTAGTCAACTCAGAAAAATAAGTCACTTAAAAATGTTTCGGCCGGGCGC
>NW_012115939.1:0-2468 GCF_000951035.1 Colobus angolensis palliatus
CAGGATGGTCTCGATCTCCTGACCTCGTGATCCACCCGTCTCGGCCTCCCAAAGTGCTGGGATTACAGGCTTGAGCCACCGCGCCCGGCCTCCCAATTTTAATAGAAGGCAAAAGCAGTAATTGAGCAATTCTATCACCTGGATTGGCGCTCCAGGGACCAATGGAGCTGATCACTAACTGAATTTCTCCTTTATAATCTGAATCAATTACCCCAGTATGAATTTGAACTCCCTTCAAATTTAGACTTGATCTCCCTAAAATATGGCCTACCGTCCCTTCTGGCAGCGGGTCATATACCCCTGTAGGAATCTTTTGCAGGGGCTCTCCAGGGAGTAAAGAAACCATTTGAGTGGAACATAAATCTGCTGCTGCGCTGCCTGCTGTGGCAGTGGACAGCTGTTGTATTGTTGTAATTGGCTGACTTCCTGATGTGGTGGTATTTGCTGCGGGGGTTGTGGTCCCTGAAAACCCTGAGGAACAAACAGCTGAATTGGGAATGCCCCATTTGTTGCGGGGCCTGAGGCTGGCTCCTCTTCCCATTTCCCCAATAATGGTTGCCCATCTTTATCAAATTTAGAATGACATTGATTAGCCCAATGTTTTCCTTTTCCACATTTTGGACACAGGTCAGGTGGCTCTTTATTTTTTGCCATAATAGCTTGATTTATTATATTCTGTTTACTTAAGACCGGGCAACTCCTTTTCAGATGACCGATTTGGCCACAATTATAACATTTTTTCCCAAATGTTCTAACTTGTCCTCCTAAAGTGACTCCCATCATTGCTTGAGCCATTAGCATTGCCTTTATGCATAGCTCCTCCAATCCCATCACAAGCCTTCTCATATTCTGTAATTTCATCAACTTCTTCTGGAACTTTTCTTTTTAATGGCTTCATGGCCAATTGACATTCTGGATTTGCATTTTGATAAGCCATTAATTCCACAATAACTTTTCAGGTGTTATCATCTGTAATAGATTTTTGAGCAGCATCTTGCTACCTTGCCACAAAGTCTGGATATGGCTCTTTAGAGCCTTGTCTAATTGAATTAAAAGAAGGGCAGGCGGTTCCTGGGTCCTGAATTTTTTCCCAGGCCCTGGCAAATAGCCCTTAGTTGTTCAATAGCCTCATTCTACATTACTGTTTGTTGGATAATGGTGCTCCAATTTGGACCTGTTCCTAGCAATTGGTCTCCATCTATATTAACAGTGGGATTAGTAGCCTAATTTTTCGTACCTGTTCTTGTACTCCATCAATCCACCAGGTTTTAAACTGTAGAAACTGAGAGAGTGAAAGGGAACATTTAGCAAAAATTTTCCAGTCATAAGGAATAAGTCTATTTCCATGAACAATGGAATCTAATAATGTTCTCATATAAGGGGAGTTGGGTCCATATTGTTTAACTCCTTGCTTCATATCTTTTAACATTTTCATGGTGAAAGATTCATATCTAGCCTCAGTTCAGACAGACGCTCCTGCTTGAGTCCCTTTCCTGGCCAGTATCGGTTGTAAAAGTACCGGGAACTCCCAGGCCTCAAGAGCTCCTGTTTTCTGGCTTTATCAATGATTTCATGCAGTGTACCATCTTGTCCACTAGGTGGTGGTGTAGGATTAAACACCACCGCCGTGGGGTGCCCTGCTATTTGGCACAGGACATACCGCTTTGAACCTCTGGAGGCGGCCCATACTGACGCTCGCCTAGCGGCCCGTATTTATAAACTATCGGCGGTCGAGTCATATTTTCTATCGGCTGATATTGTGGATACTGCATCTGAATTGGCATTGCTGGGATAGAAACTCTATCCTTTTCTATTTGATATTCTCTTGGGGTTTGTACTTGTCTAACCTGCCTTTGAGGTTGTAATGTTATAGGTATCTGAACCCGGGAGGAGTTGATGGCCATCGCGCTTTAGGCTCTGATGGCCCCAATAATTCTGAACGTCCTTCCCCCAGTTTTGATGACTCAGGATATATTACCTCCTGTAATTGATTGTAGTCAACATTTTGCGTTGACTGAGCCATTACAGACTCTGCTACATATTTACAATGTTAACTTTCCATTCCTTTCCTGAACTCTGTCCCTGCCTCTTCTTCACAATCTATTACACAGCCTTCAGGGGCAGCAGAAACTGAAACGCTATCTTCTTCTGTTTGAAATGGTTCTAAAGTTGCTTTAATAATGGCCCAATCATTCCATACTGTAACTGAGATGATTTTACCTTCCCTATTTGCTTGTTTTAATTCTTTGCCAATTTTTTCCCAATCTTTTAGATCTAAAGTTCCCTGTTCTGGAAACCAGGGGCAAAATTGTTCTATTGTTTGAAATAGCATAATTAGATTTTCTGTAGAAGCTCTAACTCCCCCTCTTCTTTTTTTTTTTTGAGACGGAGTCTCGCGCCCAGGCTGGAGTGCAGTGGCCGGATCTCAGCTCACTGCAAGCTCCGCCTCCTGGGTTTACGCCATTCTC
>NW_012115939.1:8933-9950 GCF_000951035.1 Colobus angolensis palliatus
GGCAGAGCTTGCAGTGAGTGGAGATCACACCACTGGACTCCAGCCTGGGTGACAGAGCGAGACTCCGTCTCAAAAAAAAAAAAAATTAGCAAGGCATGGTGGCAAGCACCTGTAATCTCAGCTACTCGGGAGGCGGAGACAGGAGAATCGCTTGAAACCAGGAGGTAGAGGTTGCAGTAAGCTGAGATCACACCACTGCATTCCAGTCTGGGGGACAAGAGCAAGACTCCGTCCCTGGTGCTTGGGAAGGAGACTCAATCCTTAGAATTTCTCAAGTATTAAGAGTGATATTTATGGCCCAGATAGTTTATGCTAATTAGGTGACTCATGGTGGCCCCTAAGCAGTTTCAAGATACCAGCTGATCATATCAGAAAAACCACCTCTGTGATTAGAGATTGGGGATTCAATCCACTTGAGGTTCAGCGAGGGGAAATGGAACTGAATCTCCAGCCAGTGATGTAATCAATTGTGCCTATGTAATGGAACTCTGATTTAAAAAAAAAAAAAACACTCTGGATACAGGCTGGGAGTGGTACCTCATGCCTGTACTGCCAGCACTTTGGGAGGCCAAGGCAGGAGGATTGCTTGAGCCCAGGAGCTTGAGTCTCCAACCTGAACAAGAGAGTGAGATCCTGTTTCTACAAAAAAGAATAAAATTAGCCGGGTGTGGTGACATGCACCTTCAGTCCCAGCTACATGGGAGGCTGAGGTAGGAGGATCACTTGAGCCTGAGAGATAAAAGCTACAGTGAGCCGTATCATGCCACTGCGCTCCAGCCTGGACAACACAGTCACACCCTGTCTCAAAAACAAACAAACAGGCTGGGTATGGTGGCTCACGCCTGTCATCCCAGCACTTTGGGAAGCAAGGCTGAAGTGGGCGGATCATGAGGTCAAGAGATCGAGACCATCCTGGCCAATGTGAAACCCTGTCTCTACTAAAAATACAAAAATTAGCTGGGTGTGGTGGCACGCACCTGTAATCCCAGCTACTTGGGAGGCTGAGGCAGGAGAATC
>NW_012115939.1:16270-16680 GCF_000951035.1 Colobus angolensis palliatus
CACCATGCCTGGCTAATTTTGTACTCTTAGTAGAGACGGGGTTTCTCCATGTTGGTCAGGCTGGTCTTGAACTCCGGACCTCAGGTGATCCGCCCACCTCGGCCTCCCAGTCTCTTGTCCCACCTGACGAGAAATACCCACAGGTGTGGAGTGGCAGGCAAAATTCTTTATTATACAACACTCAATATGGTCAGTTTCCTCCAGGCTGGCCTCTCAAGCTCTTACCAAGTGCTCCCAACCCCAACTTTTTTTTTTTTTTTTTTTTTTTTTTTTTTTTTGTCTCTTTTTTTTGGTTATTTTCGGTACAGATGGGATTTCACCAGGATGGTCTCGATCTCCTGACCTCGTGATCCGCCCGTCTCGGCCTCCCAAAGTGCTGGGATTACAGGCTTGAGCCACCGCGCCCGGCC
>NW_012115940.1:0-1109 GCF_000951035.1 Colobus angolensis palliatus
AATAAATAAATAAATAAATAAAAATAAAAATAAACTAGTTTACACTAAGTTGGAATAAAGTTAGCCAAATTAATACAAACATGTTTTATTGCACTTCTCTTTATTCACAGATATGGCCTTTTTTTCTTTTATTTACAAATGAAATGTTTGTGACAACCCAGGTGAAACAAGTCTATTGGTACCATTTAATAAACAGCCTGTGCTCACTTTCTGTCTTGGTTTCACATTTTGGTAATCCCCACAATTTTTTAAGTATTTCATTATTATTATATTTGTTGTGGTGATCTTTGATCAGTGATCATTAATGTTATGGGAGGCGGCGTTTGCAGTGAGCAGAGATCACTCCATTGCACTCCAACCTGGGCAACAGAGTGAGACTCCATCTCAGAAAAAAAAAAAAAAAGAAGGTTTTATAGGTAGGGTACAAAATAATATCTGACCTTAAGGCATGTGCAAATTTTTCTGAATTAATTAAGACTTAAATATTAACACAAGTGATTGTTTTCGTTACAATCACCAGGTTCTGATACTTTCCCCAGAAAAAAGCATATACAAAATTTTCACATAATTTAAAAACATCCACAGATATGTACTATGGATTCAGTTTATGGATCAATAACTCAGCTCCTCAGAAGTGAAAGATGACATGAGAAAATGTCTGATGTTGATGTGGCAAGGAATAATAATGTTGAAATGTACCTTGTTAAAAAGTGCAGACAGTTGTGGCTATCTAAGACATTGTGTATTACTGAGGTGCATCCATGTGCCCAGTGAGAAGACTTGTAAGAATCCGTTTGGGAATAATGAGAACATGAGTATTCCCCTCCCTACCTCCACCACTCCCCTCCTGCCATTTGGATGTTGTGAATTTACCAAACACGGTGATTTAGGTCACTTTTATTATTTCCGAAATTCCAGATACTTTACTACTTATATTAAATAGCCCTCGAAGGGACGTTTGCCATTAATTAATGTCTAATACGAAGAAAAGAGCAATGTATGTGATCTGTAGTGCATAGTAATAATACAATCTGAATAATACATTTAAAATTTTTACTCCACTTTCCAAGTAATAAAGCATTGATTCTAAACATATTCTCTATTTGTCA
>NW_012115940.1:2891-4214 GCF_000951035.1 Colobus angolensis palliatus
ATAAAATAAAATCAATAAAAAATAAATACAAACATTAATCATAAGTAAATGAAATATCTGATGATCTCATTATGTCTGGTAGTAATGTCATCTAAGTATTTAAATATTCATCGATATATTCCTTTGCTAAATTTCCTTTTATTTCTCTTTTATATTAAACTTTTTTTAGCGAGCACAACTCCAAATCATCTTTTATTAATATAGAAAGGTCATATTTAGCAAAAGACACAAGGCAGGGAAGTGTCAGACCTGAGGCCTGAGCCCATGCTGAGGGAGAAGGAGGCTCGGGGCACGTGGGAGAAGTGCTGGGAAGGGCTGAGTAGTGGGGGCCGCAGAAAGTTCCAGTGGGCAACACTGTCGGCAGGTCATGGGTGGGACTCACGGGGACCTCACTGCTAACTCTTGTTGCGTTGGTGGGATGGGATGGGGGGAGGGGGAATCGTTAGCGCTGCCACCTGGAGTGAGAGCCGCCCCTTGGTTCCTGGAGGGCACGCATCAAGGGACACAGGACAGGAAGCCCAGGATGATTAGTGCAACTAGGGATGAGGGCCAGGGAGAAGCAGGTGCTCTGGAGTGGCCGGGAAAAGTCCAGACACGGAGGCTTAGGAGCTTCCTGTGAAATGCGGGCGTTCCGCCCTGTCTCTGCCAGGCACTCTGACTAGGGATGGATGATCCTTCTCTTCAGGTGCTCCGTGGTGCTCTTGCTGCCAGCATAGGTGGCCCAGATCCCTTTGCCCATCTCCCCTGTGACCGACAGCAGTTCCCTGTGGGTGCTGTGGGAGCCCTGGGCGCCGGGTGGTTTCATGGCCTGCACACAGCCCATAGATGGCGGTCCAAAGTCGTTAAACAGCTGTCTGAAAGGGGCAGCGGCTCCTGGCACTGAGCCCGACGGCGATGGGACGCTTCCTGTAGGGACCGGGGTACCCGGCCCCGGGATGCTGGAGCCGGGGGTGCTGCTGGGGGCAGGCGTGATGGGTTTGTAGGACATCCTCAACAACAGGGTGCTGGGGACGCCAGCAGGCCGTTCCTCCGGGGTTGGCTGCCTGGCCGCTCAGCCAAGATCTGATTTGCAAGCTGGCTGCACGCCCCCTACTAAATCTATGTTGAACTTTTTAACTACAATTTTTATTAATCTAAGTACAGTTCAGATATTCTCGATGAAAATTTCACATTTGAGTTGGGACGTACTAAAATGTAAAATACACAATGAATTTCAAAGATTTCATATGAAAAAATGCAAACTATTTCTAGTAATTTTTACATTGATTACATGTTGACACAGTATTTTGGGTATATTGAGTTAAAATATGCAATTATTTTTTT
>NW_012115940.1:9244-10445 GCF_000951035.1 Colobus angolensis palliatus
TGAATGATTGGAAATATCTAATGTACATACATTGTATAAATCTAAGTATTGATAAAAATGAGCCCATGCCATTCATTTGAATTTCAAGTTTTCTTTGGCTTAAAGTTTTTGAAAACCAAAGTAAGAAATAGATTATTTTAGAAATTTGTGTTTTCACCTCAGCCCTCTTTTTCCATAGGTCTTTTAAGAACTAAAATGTATCTAAATGCTAGTCATCTGACTGGAACCGCCCCAGACATGTTGTATTGTAACATATTCTACTTAATGTAAGGCACCAGGGATTGTATGATGCCCCATTATTGTATGTCTCAATAAGAGAATTATTTAAATGCTGCCAATTATAGTTATAGTAAATCATGAATTATAATTGGTATTTCAGTGTGAGAAATGGTAAAACATAGAGACAATGATCATCTTAGAATCACTAAAATACATCGTTACCTGTAATCTTTAAAACATACCTGAAATTGTAGGTAGAACTGTATCATCTCACTTAATTCAAATGTTGTCTTTAGTGGTATTAGTAAAAATTATATCTTACAATTACTGAGCTGTTACTTGTGTTAGGAACTATTCTGTATCTTTCGTGTAGAGTCTTATTTAAGCATTACTGTGGTTTCCTCTGAGAAATCGACTCTTTTCATTCCCATTTTATTGATGAGGAAATTGAGAGCCAAAAAGGGTAGGCAACAGCTGGGAAGCATCAGAGCTTCAAGGAGGATTTCAGCCCACGTTGAATGCCATCCAAGGGCTCTGCTCTTCCTATTCAAATAGGCTGTTCTTTCATTCATACAATGAGTCATGAGGTGATAAGTACTGTGCTTTCTTCAAAGGGAAATTAAGTTTGTTTTGAAGGCCGAGTAATAGCAGGCTATTCTGTGTTTGCTATTGCATGAATCATTGATGTAGCTGTAGATAATGCACTAAAATTTCCTAAAAAGTCTTCTCACTCTCACAGGACTGCTCTACATCTGGCCTCTGCCAATGGGAATTCAGAAATAGTAAAACTCCTGCTGGACAGACGATGTCAACTTAATGTCCTTGACAACAAAAAGAGGACAGCTCTGATCAAGGTATGCAGTAGTCAACTATATCAGTGTGAGATGGCTTTGATTTCAATACATAGCATAAAAATGAGTTTTCTCATTTACATGGAACTAGTTGGTGAAAGCTGTGGAATGTTATTTTTAATTCTCAGGAC
>NW_012115941.1:0-1798 GCF_000951035.1 Colobus angolensis palliatus
CTGTTAATTCTATTGCTTTATGGAAAGCACAGTGATTGTTTCAAAGCATAAACCAGACATCACTTCTCCAGTTTAATTTTTTTCAAAGGCCCCATTGCATTTTGGAAAAAAAATCAAAATATTCAACATGGCCTACAAAGCCCTGTCACCCATAAATAGGGTGTTGAGTCTGGCTCGTACCCACAGTCTAAATCTCAACTGTCTCCAATCTCCTCCCTCATTAAACTCCTACCAGCAAATCTTTTCTTCAAACTGGCTAATGCCCTATTCTAGCCTCAGAGTTTTGTGCTGCTGTTCTCTTAGCTACAGTGTTCTTCCCCAGGATTTTTATCTGGCTTTCTCTTCTTCATTTAGTCTTTTGAACAAACAGCTTCATTGAGATATAATTCATATACATACAATTTATCCATTTAAGGCATACATTTTAATGTTTTTACTATATTCACAGAGTTGTACAACCATCACCACAATCTAATTTCAGAACATTTTCATCTTGGTTCAGATTTTAAATCAAATGTCACATCATCCAGTAGGAACTCCAATCACTAATTAGAAATGCCCATTATGTTTCTACAGACATTCTCAATCCCACTACCTGTTTTGTTATTACACTTGAACTTATATGAAATTATTTACTTGTTTATATATTTATTGTCTGTTATTCCTAGCACATAGAAGGTATGCCTGACACATAGTAAACACTCGATCTTTGATGAATGAATGAATAATGATAACTTTTTTTTTTTTTGCTTATTCTGCCTTGTATTGTGTAAGATTAGAGACAATCCTTACAACAAACTTGAAAACCCAGACTTATGATCTCCAAAACTCATATGTAAATTAAGGCTCAGAGAAGTTTCATCACTTGTTCAGAGTTACATAACTGGTGAATACCAGGGCTAGATTTCAAACCCAAGTCTGCCTGACTCTAAATGAAGGGATGTTTGATTCGGCCAGAGTAACCTGAACCCTTAAAATAACCAAACAATTGTTTGACAGGCTTTAACTTCCAGTAACATGGAAACTAGATAACCTGAGAACCTGCTGGGCACAAAACCCCTAGAATACTGAACACAATATCACAAACGTATTTTGAAATGCATAAGATGAACATGCAAAATACTGAGGGAACTCCTCAATGGCCAAAAGTGGAAAGCAGCTGAAAACCAGAACTGTGTAAAAGCCTAAAAGTTACAGTTGTTCTGTAGACATTCGTCAATCTCGGTAACAAAGGGACTTAGTATTTTTTGGCTATGAAAGACAAAAGACAAGCTTTTTGTATAAGGTGGGAATGTTAAACTCAGACCTCATGGGAGAAAAAACAGATGAAGGGCTAGAGGCTCAGTAAAAGAAAGAACCGGAAAAATCCATCTTCTGACAAAAAAGACAATGAGGAAAGTTTTCCATCTTGGGCTGGGTGCTTGGTTGGAGCAGGGGGAAAGAATCTCTGATTTTTCAAAAAATTTCAATTAAAAAACGTTTCAAAACTCATTTTATGGCCCAGTCTGTGTATGTCTTGTTGAATGTCCCATGTGCATTTGAAAGGAATATGTATTCTGCATTTGTTGAGTGTAATGTTCAATAAATATAAATTAGGTTCGGTTAGTTGGTAATGCTATATAAACCCTCTATAGCCTCACTGACTTTTTGTCCGTTTGTTCTATAATTATTGAAAAGGGGATATTGAGGTATAACTCCCCAATACCTGATATAAATGATGAATTGATGGGTGCTGACGAGTTGATGGGTGCAGCACACCAACATTGCACAAGTATACATATGTAACAAACCTGCACGT
>NW_012115941.1:5730-7204 GCF_000951035.1 Colobus angolensis palliatus
TACTGGCTAGCCATATCCAGAAGACTAAAATAGGCCCCCTTCTTTACACCATTTACAAAATTAACTCAAGATGGATTAATGGCTTACATGTAAAACCTAAAACTATAAAAACCCTTAAAGAAAACCTAGAAAAATACTATTCTAGATATAGGCCCTCATAAAAATTCTGTGACAAAGATACCAAACGCAATTTAAACAAAAACAAAAATTGACAAATGGGACCTAGTTAAAGAGCTTCTGCACAGCAAAAGAAACTATCAATAAACAGACAGCCCACAGAGTGGGAGAAAATATTTTCAAACTATGCATCTGACAAAGGTCTACTATCCAGAATCTATAAGAATCTTAAATTTACAAGAAAAAATAAAAGAACTCTATTAAAAATGGGCAAAGAACATGAAAAAGACATACACACAGCCAACAAGTATATGAAAAAATGCTCAACATCACAAATAATTAGAGAAATACAAATAAAAAGCATGATGAGATACCATCTGATACCAATCAGAATGGATATTAATAAAGTCAAAAAATAACAGATGTTGGCAAGGCTGCAGAGAAAAGAGAATGTGTATACACTGCTAGTGGAAACGTAAATTAGTTCAGCCACTGTGAAAGCAATTTAGTGATTTCTCAAAGAATTTAAAACAGAACTGCCATTTGACCCAGCAATTTCATTATTGGGTACGTATCCAAAGGAATATAAATTGCTCTGCCATAAACACACACGCACATGTATGTTCACTGAAGCACTATTCACAATAGCAAAGACAAGGAATCAACCTAAATTGATTATCCAGTAGACTGGATAAAGAAAATGTGGTATACATACACTACAGAATACTATGCAGCCATAAGAAGGAGCAAAATAACATCCTTTCCAGCATAATGGATGGAGCTGGAGGTCATTATCCTAAGTGAACTAATGCAGGAGCAGAAAACCAAATACTACATGTTCCCACTTATAAGTGGGAGCTAAACACTAAGTACACATGGGCACAAAGAAAGGAACAATAGATACTGGGCCTACTTGGGCGTGGAGGGTGGTAGGAAGGTAAGAATTTTAAAAAACTGTCTTTTGGATACTATGCTTATTACCTGGGTTATGAAATGGTATATGGACCAAAGCCCTGTGACATGCAATTTATCTATAGATGTACTCTGAAACTAAAATAAATGTTAAAAAAAAAGAAAAAGAAAAAGAAGCTGAATATCAAAGGAGAGAAAGATATACCATGCAAAATATAAGTTCATATTAAAATAAGTAAACTTCAAAGACATTAGGAAGGATAAAGAGAAGTCATTATATGATGATAAAAGGTATAATTCACTAGGAAGATACAATAATTCTAAACCTACAGGCATCTAATGATCTAACATCAAATATATGCAAAGAAAAAGTGACAATTAACCAGGAAAATGAAGAATCCATAATCACAGAGAAAGATTTTAATACATTTCTGTCAGTAATTGA
>NW_012115941.1:12216-13260 GCF_000951035.1 Colobus angolensis palliatus
GATTCAGTTTGCCAGTATTTTGTTGAGGATTTTTGCATCAATATTCATCAAGGATATTGGCTTGAAATTTTCTTTTTTTTCATGTGTCTTTGCCAGGTTTTGGTATTAGGATGATGCTGGCCTCATAGAATGAGTTGGGGAGGAATCCCTCCTCCTCAATTTGTTTGAATAGTTTCAGTAGGAATGGTACCCGCTCTTCTTTGTGCATCTGGTAGAATTCAGCAGTGAATCTGTCTGGTCCTGGGCTTTTTTTGGTTGGTAGGCTATTTATTACTAATTCCATTTCAGAGCTCATTATTGACATGTTTAGGGAATCAATTTCTTCATGGTTCAGTTTTGGGAGGGTGTATGTGTCCAAAAACTTATCCGTCTCTTCTAGGTTTTCTAGTTTGTGTGCATAGAGGTGTTCATAGTAGTCCCTGATGATTACTTGCATTTCTGTGGTCAGTGGTAATATTCCCCTTTGTCATTTCTAATTGTGTTTATTTGGATCTTCTGTCTTTTTGTCTTTATTAGCCTAGCTGTCAGCCTATCTATCTTACTATTTTGTTTTCCCAAAAACAAATTCCTGGATTTGTTTATCTTTTAAATGGTTTTTCGTGTCTTGGTCTCCTTCAGTTCAGCTCTGATTTTGGTTTTCTTGCCTTCTGCTAGCTTTGGGGTTGGTTTGATCTTCTTTCTCTATTTCTTTTAGTCATAATGGTAATGTTAGGTTGTTAATTTGAGATCTTTCTAACTTTTTGATGTGGGCATTTAGTGCTATAAATTTTTCCTTTTTTTTCCCTCTCTCTCTCTCTCAAGATGGAGTTTCCCTCTGTCACTCAAGCTGGAGTGTACTGGTGTGATCTTGGCTCACTGCAACCTCTGCCTCCTGGGTTCAAGCGATTTTCTTGCCTTAGCCTCCTGAGTAGCTGGGACTACAGGCACACACTACCACACCCAGCTAATTTTTGTATTTTTAGTAGACAGGGGGTTTCACCGTGTGGCCAGGATGGTCTCGATCTCCTGACCTCATGATCCACCTGCCTCGGCCTCCCAAAGTGC
>NW_012115942.1:0-1262 GCF_000951035.1 Colobus angolensis palliatus
AGGGAGGCTGAGACATGAGGTTCACTTGAACCCAGGAGGCAGAGGTTGCAGTAAGCCGAGATCACGCCACTGCACTCCAGCCTGGGTGACAGAGCGAGACTGTGTCTCAAAAAATAAAAAAGAATAGTATCGTAGATCTACCATACCAGCCCGAGCCTGTCTATTCTAATTTATTGTTATTTGAGAAAAATAAATTCCCATTTGGTTATGCCACTGCGGACAGGTTTCAACATGCGGCCAAACTCAACTCCTAACTGATAGAATCTATAAGCCAGACACAATAATAGTACCTCCCCTGACATTCTTTTGACCACTAAATAATGCATATAAAACACTTAGCATGACACCTGGTTCACAAACACGCTCAATAAATGTTAATTTAGACCCTTTTACTACGTTATTACATCTACTATCTTTATTAATATGGTTATTATATGTGCCAAAAGCAATAGGGGTATTACTCCCTCTGCCTAGATGTAACTAGGATGTAACTCCCTCTGCCTAGGGGAGACAGAACAAGTTTCACCCAGTGTTACATTTGACCTGGGTCTTTCAAAATGAGGAGGAATTTCCCAGGGAATGGTTTCTGATAAAAGGTAGTAAATTCTTGTGTGCCCTTTACATGGGCTTGGAAGAGTTTGGCCCTGCCCACTGGGTTGCTACCAGGAGAAAACTCAGCACAGGGCTTGGAGTCAAAGGACCAGGACTGGAGTCCACTGTGGTCTTCAATGGAACAAAGACTGGGAGAGTTAAGTGGGCTGTCCATCTGTGAAAAGGGAGCCAGAGTACCTAGCCACAGGGCTATTGTGAGGTCTTTAGGAGATAAGAGATCTTAGGAAAGATCTATTCAAATGCCAGTTGCAGCAAACCCAGTACTCTGGTTACCTACAAGCTAGTGGTGTAAAAATCTCTTTGTGTTCTTTGAGAACATGAGCATTTTCTTAATTCCTATTTTTGGTTTCTGCATTCCTAGCACCTAGCACTGAGCTTGACGTAAAATATGGCTATTCCAAGACTCCTGAAAATATTAAAAAACACAACTGCAGGCCTAAGATTTTCTCTGGAAAAACAGATAAAGACCCAGAACAGACAATCTTAAAATACTGTCTTAACCAGGCAGTCCTCTGAATAAAGACAGGGCCTAAGTTCTTCCCCAAAACTGATCACCTCTCTAATCAGAGCAAGGAGAGGAGATATAAATAGAAGAGACCATTTTCTACTCCAAAGCTTTCTTAAAAAAAAAAAAAAAAAAAAAAAAAAAA
>NW_012115942.1:5304-6809 GCF_000951035.1 Colobus angolensis palliatus
GAAAGGTTTTTGGGGTTTGAAGGAGCTCAATAAATAACACCTCTCTTCCCCATCAGGTCAGGAACCAATTTAGAGACAGACAAAGGAGACAGAGAGAGGAAATCAAAATGTTTGATTTATTACCAATAAACACTAGGTTTGAGTATGCAGCTAAACTGGGCGTGCAGCCTGAGTTGTGCTATGAATGGATGTGCTGTGTTGGAAGAATGTACTGTGAGCCTTGACTCTTGCATTAGACAGACTCAACGACCATTGGCATAGCTGGAAAACCACAAGCTACCGCTTGACAAAAAGCAAAACAAAAATCTCCTTCTCACTGGTCAAATTTAGGAAAAGGTCAGGAAGGAGTTGAGCCAAGCCGTTTCCAGAAATCACTCCATCTGTCAGCTTTGGCTAAGATATGCAGCACGAACAAACAGCCCCAAATGGTCAGTGACTTACAACCAGAAAGAACAAGAACAGGCCAGGCGCGGTGGTTCATGCCTGTAATCCCAGCACTTTGGGAAGCCGAGGGGCGTGGTCAGGAGTTTGAGACCAGCCTGGCCAACATGGTGTAACCCCATCTCTACTAAAAATACACAAAATTAGTCTGTAATTCCAGCCACTCAGGAGGCTGAGGCAGAAGAATCAGTTGAACCCAGAGGCAGAGGTTTTGGTGAGCCAAGATCACGCCATTGCACTCCAACCTGTGCAACAAGAGCGAAACTCTGTCTTAAATAAACAAACAAATAAACTAATTAATTAATTAATTAATTAGCTGGGTGTGGTGGCGTGCTCCTATAATCCAGCTACTCAGGAGGCTGAGGCAGGAGAATAGCTTGAACTCAGGAGGTGGAGGCTGCAGTGAGCCAACATCGCACCATTGCACTCCAGCCTGGGCAACAGAATGGACTCTGTCTCAAATAAAATAAAATAAAATAAAACAAAGGTTCTTGTTCACCCACCCATTGTGGGTTGGCTGTATGCTGTCTTCACTCTGGGAACCAGGCTAACGGCCACTGCTGGTCTGTGGCAGAGGGAAGAGAGGGAGACATTGCAGAAGACACGAGAGCCACACTGGTGTTCCGCTCTCATTCTGTTGGCCAAAGCGAGTCACCTGGCCAAACCTGCCTTCAGTGGGGTGGGGATATTTCATCTTCCAAAGGGAAGGGCAAGGAATATTTTTTAATAATAACCCACTCTATTACACCCCTCCTGGAGAGAAGATAAAGACATGGGATTTCGTTTTCCCAATCTGTACCCAAAGGCCAAAGGAGAAACAACAGATGCTGTTGCCACACACACACTCCCTTGGCCTACTGTGGATGTTCCCTGCGGGTTCTCCTGACAGTTCCCACACATCCCACACATATCACCTGCTTTCCAACTTCAACACCTGCCAGGTTGCTGTCTCTGGGTGTAGGGCACGTTGGGGCCATGAGCAGGACAAGCCCAAAGTGCTGGAGAGCTAATCCTCCCCACCCCCTGCCAGGAGCAGACCTTACCTAAAGAGGAGAAGAAGTGGT
>NW_012115942.1:11649-13429 GCF_000951035.1 Colobus angolensis palliatus
AGGCAGAGCTCGCAGGGAGCCGAGATCGTGCCACTGCACTCCAGCCTGGGTGACAGAGTGAGACTCTGTCTCAAAAAAACAAAGAAAAAAAAATAACTTTTAAGTTCAGGGGTACGTGTGCAGGTTTGTTATACAGTAAACATATGTCATGGGGGTTTGTTGTACAGAGTCTTTCATTACCCAGGTATTAAGCTGACTACCCATTAGTTATTTTTCTGATCCTCTCCCCCCTCCCACTCTCCACCCTCTGATAGGTCTCAGTGTCTGTTGTTTCCCTCTGTGTGCCCATGTGTTCTCATCACTTAGCTCCAACTTGTAAATGAAAACATGTGGTATTTAGTTTTCTGTTCCTGTGTTAGTTTGCTAAGGATAATGGTCCCTAGCTCCATCCATGTTCCTTCAAAGGACATGATCTCATTCTTCTTTATGGCTGCACACTATTCCGTGGTGTATATGTACCACATTTTCTTTATCCAATCTACCACTGATGGGCATTTAGGTCGATTCCATGTTTTTGCTATTGTGAATAGTGCTGCAATGGACAT
Organism: Colobus angolensis palliatus; assembly: GCF_000951035.1. Classification (NCBI taxonomy): domain Eukaryota; kingdom Metazoa; phylum Chordata; class Mammalia; order Primates; family Cercopithecidae; genus Colobus; species Colobus angolensis. The sequence continues at coordinate 12,195 of NW_012115942.1, forward strand.
ACTCATCCATATACCTTTATGATAGATTGATTTATATTTCTCTAGGTATATGCCCAGTAATGGGATTACAGGGTTGAGTGGTATTTCTGTTTTTAGGTCTTTGAGGAATCACCACATTGGTTTCCACAATGGTTAAACGAATTTACACTTACACAGTGTGTAAGTATTCCTTTTTCTCCTCAGCCTCGCCAGCATCTGTTATTTTTTGACTTGTTAATATCAGCCATTCTGCCTGGTGTGATATGGTATCTCATTGCGGGTTTGATTTGCATTTCTCTAATGATCAGTGATGTTGAGTTTTTTTCATATGCTACATGTATGTCTTCTTCCTTTTTTTTTTTTGAGATGGAGTTTCGCTCTTGTCACCCAGGCTGGAGTGCAGTGGCCCAGTCTCGGCTCACTGCAATCTCTGCCTCCCAGGTTCAAATGATTCTCCTGCCTCAGCCTCCCAAGTAGCTGGGATTATAGGCGCTCGTCACCACACCTGGCCAGTAGTTTTAGTAGAGATGGGGTTTCACCATGTTGGCCAGGCTGGTCTCAAACTCCTAGCCTCAAGCAATCTCCCCCCTTGGCCTCCCAAAGGGCTGAGAGTACAGGTTTGAGCCACTGCTCCTGGCCCATGTATGTCTTCTTTTGAAAAGTGTCTGTTTATGTTCCTTTGCCTACTTTTTAATGGGGTTGTTTGTTTTTTTCTTGTAAATTTGTTTAAGTACTTTATAGATGCCAGATACCAGACCTTTGTCAGATGGATAGATTGCAAAGAATTTCTCTCATTCTGTAGGTTGTATGTTTACTCTGTTGAGCAATTCTTCTGCCTACTCAGCCTTACAGCACAAAATAGACAATGTGAGCGCCAGTTACTCTTAAACAGTAACATTGATATCTCTGGCCACTGAGCCTCTGACACCCAGTGCTGGCTCCCCACACGCTTACGGAGAGGCTTCTGGTTTCTTGTCAACATCTTGACTTTGTGGCCATTACAGCTGGTGTCAGCCAGTCTCCACCTTGGATGTCTCAGGAGCCCTTTCTTCCCAGCCTGTAATTTAGAATTTCTCAACTATCCCTTCGTATCCATCAGCATGCTTCATGCATAGCTCATTCACATTCAGCAAACGCTGAGTGGCTCCTAATTGGTAGGAATGTCCCAGGGACTGGGAATGTCACCCATGAAGATGACAGACCAGATCCCTAGTCTCCTAAAACTTATATTCCAGTGAGGAGAGAGAAAAAATGAG
>NW_012115943.1:0-1901 GCF_000951035.1 Colobus angolensis palliatus
TGTGGGTGGATCACTTGAGCCCAGGAGTTTGAGACCAGCCTGGCCAACATGGCAAAACCCCATCTCTACTAAAAATATTTTAAAAATTAGCCAGGTGTGGTGGTGCACGCCTGTAATCCCAGCTACTCTGGAGGCTGGGCAGGAGAATGACTTGAACCTGGGAGGCGGAGGTTGCAGTGAGCTGAGATTGCACTACTGCACTCCAGCCTGGGGAACAGAGAAGACTCTGTCTCAAAATAATAATAATAATATTATTATTATTACTGTTATTCATGGAAAGTATTTAGTACCATATTCTGGATACAAACAGATGTTTGTGCTTGGCCAACATTTGGAGGCAGTAAAGAAAACTTATAGAATAAACACATATTAGAACTTGAGAAGGAGACTATGTATATATATATAGTCTCCCTATTAAGTAATTTACCTAAGTGGTTTAAATAGGAATGTTTACTCTAAAGTAAATCTTGAAATCTCGGTGTTTATAATTGTCAAGCCTCTTTTTTTAAAAAACAGAAGCGTGTGATCAACAGGAAGTGTTTTTTTTTCTAATTTTTATTTCATAGACCTAGTGAAGCTTCTTAATTGTTAAATATTGTTATAACAATACATCAGGGCCAGGCGCGGTGGCTCACACCTGTAATCCCAGCACTTTGGGAGGCCAAGGTGGGAGGATCACGAGGTCAGGAGATCGAGACCATCCTGGCCAACATGGTGAAACCCCATCTCTACTAAAAATACAAAAAATTAGACGGGCGTGGTGGCAGGCGCCTGTAGTCCTAGCTACTCAGGAGGCTGAGGCAGGAGAATGGCGTGAACCCAGGAGGCGGAGGTTTCAGTGAGCCGAGATCGGGCCACTGCACTTCAGTATGGGTGACAGAACAAGACTCCGTCTCCAAAAAAAAAAAAAAAAATTGTGCTGTGTGTCTCCTCCAAACTTAGCGATAGGGAGAACTAGCAGTGACTAAGGAGGCTGACGTTAGTGCCAATTGTAAGTTAAAGGCTCATCTTTTCCATAGGTCTCATTCTGTGTTCTGACTCTGCCTCCAACTGTGTTACTTAGGGGAAATCACTTAACCTTAATCTTAGGCTGTCATCTGCACAATGAGAGTTGAATCAGATCTCTCAAGTACTTTGCCACTCTAAAATTCTATAATTCTATGTTCAGAATTTTATTTATTTTTCTCCCTTCCTTCCCCCTGAATTTCATTTATTTATTTATTTATTTTGAGATAAAGTCTCACTCTGCTGCCCAGGCTGGAATGCAGTGGCCGGAACTCGGCTCACTGAAACCTCTGCCTCCCGGGTTCAGGTGATTCTCCTTCCTCAGCCTCCCGAGTAGCTGGGATTACAGGTGCGCACCACCATGCCTGAGTAATTTTTGTATTTTTAGTAGAGATGGGGTTTCACCATGTTGGCCAGGCTGATCTCGAACTCCTCACCTCAGGTGATTTGCCCGTCTCGGCCTCCCAAAGTGTGGGGATTACAGGCTTGAGCCAAGTGGTGCAGTCTTATAGCTCACTGCAGCCTTAATATCCTGGGCTCAAGCAGTTTGTGCCTCAGCCTTCCAAGTAGCTGGGATTCCAGCCATGTGCTACCATGCCCAGCTAACTTTTAAAAATTATTTATAAGGGCAGGATCTCACTATGTCACTCAGGCTGGTCTTGAACTTCTGGGATCAAGTAATTGTTCCACCTCAGCCTCCGAAAGTGCTGTAAACCGTAGGCATGAGCCACTATGCCCAGCTGTTCTTTTAGCCAAGTATCAAACATAAAGTGAATACTGCAGTATCTGGACATAGTACACACTCAATAAAATGTAGTTGTTTTTGTTAGGGAATTTTCCCATGAAGAGTTTTCAGCAATTTTTTTTTTTTTTTTTTTGAGATTTCAATATTAAAA
>NW_012115943.1:7119-8806 GCF_000951035.1 Colobus angolensis palliatus
GCCAGGATGGTCTCGATCTCCTGACCTCGTGATCCGCCCGTCTCGGCCTCCCAAAGTGCTGGGATTACAGGCTTGAGCCACCGCGCCCGGCCTATATCAAACATTCTTAAGACTCATGGCATTTTCCTACAACAGAAAAGCCCTTTTCTTTGGAAGTATACCTTAAGATTGACCCGTAATAAACAGATTTACTCATTAACCACCAGACTTACTGCAGATGACAAAAATGCCTTTAAATTCTGAATTGACACCATTAAAGGAAATTCCAAAGAGGATTCATGCCCTTAATTTCAAAAAATTGAGCAGTAACAGCGTGGTTTTAGTCAGTATATCACTTCTAAAAACATAATTGAATATGCTGGCTCGGGGCTGCTTGGTGAAAAATATCTTACTTGATTTATGCCTCATTTGGCAATGGGGAGCTTTTCAAGCTATAAACCATTGTATTATCCATAAGACATTACCCCAAAACTTAGCAGCTTAAAACTGTGAATACGTATTATCCCACAGGTGAGTCACAAATCTGGAAGTAGCTAAGATCAATGGTTCTGGTTCAGAGTTCCTCACAAGGTTAGTCATATCCTGGGCTACAGTCATCTCAAGGATTGGCTGAATGAAAGATCCCCTTTCAAACCCACTACTGTGGTCATTGACTGACCTCGGTTCTTTGCAGCCTGCTAGATGAAAGGCAGATGTTCCTTGCTAGGTGTTGGACAGAGACCTTCCATTTCATGCCCACTTGGGTCTTTCCATAGGACGGTGCACAGCAGGGTAGCTGGCTTCCCCCAAGGCAAGTGATCCAAGAGAGTACACACCCAAGTTGAAAGCAATTTTTGAGATGGAGTCTCGCTCTGTTGCCCAGACTGGAGTGCAGTGGCACGATCTCAGTTCACTGCAACCTCCGCCCCCCGGGTTCAAGCGATTCTCCTGCCTCAGCCTCCCGAGTATCTGGGATTACAGGTGCCCATCAACATGCCCGGCTAATTTTCGTATTTTTCAGAGACGGGGTTGCACCATGTTGGCCAGGCTGGTCTCAAACTCCTGACCTCAAGTGATATGCCCGCCTCGGCATCCCAAAGTGCTGAGATTACAGGCGTGAGCCACCATGCCCAGCCAAAAGCACAGTCTTATAACTGAATCTTGGGCTGCCATATTGTATGTTAGAATCTAGTTGCTGGATCTCGTCCACACTCAAAGGGGGAGGAATATTAAGCTTCATCTGTTGAAGGCGGGGATGTCAAAGCGTTTTTGGACGTCTTTCTAAACCACCGCAGTGATGTTGAGGGGTGACAATGTGCTAGCAGCTCTGACTCAGCGCCTCCTCGGCCTCAGCATCCACTCTGGCGGCGCTTGAGGAGCCCTTCAGCCCGCCACGGCACTGTGGGAGACTCTCTGGGCTCGCCGAGGCCGGAGCCTGCTCCCTCTGCGGGGAGGTGTGCAGGGAGAGGCGCGGGCGGGAACTGGGGCTGCGCGTGGCGCTCACAGGTCAGCGCGAGTTCTGGCAGGCGCGGGCTTGGCGGGCCCCGCACTCGGAGCTGCCAGCCGGCGCCGCCGGCCCAGGGCAGTGAGGGACTTAGTACCCGGGTCAGCAGCTGCAAAGGTTGTGCCGGGTCCCCCAGCACTGCCGGCCCCTGCATGCACCGTGCTCGAATTCTCGCCGGGCTTCAGCCGCCTCCCCGCAGGGCAG
>NW_012115943.1:10281-11589 GCF_000951035.1 Colobus angolensis palliatus
AAAAAGATAAGGGAGTGGCTGGAAAATAGGGTCATTGTAGGGAGGAAATCAGCAGTAAGACATATGAACAAAAATCCTTGTAACATGAGTAAGTTTAAAGGAAAATGCTGCGCCTTGAGATGCATATGCGAACATCTCCATAAACCTTTTAGCAGTATTGCTCCAGCAAGCCCCATCTTATTCCTAAAGGCGGTCTTCTCGTTGCTTAGTAAACAAACCATTGCCCAGGGAGGGGCAGGAGACAAATGTTTTTCTCTTTTTTGAGATTTAAGAGAATGGTGATGACCTTTAACCACAAGCAGCCTTTAGGCGCTTGTTTAACAAAGCACATTCTGCACAGCCCAAAATCCTTTTAACCTTAAGTCACCTTCGCACATGTCTCTTGCAAGGACAAAGTTGGAGGTAAGGTCACAGATTAACAGCATCTCAAATACAGAGCAAAATTGAGTCTCTTATGTCTACTTCCTTCTATATAGACACAGTAACAGGCTGATCTCTTTCTTTTCCCCACATTCTAAAACATAAGTCACTGTTTTAGTCAACTCTCAGCTTTTGGTTAGAAAATTTAAGCAACTTAGAATTAAGGTCGTTATTGGCTTCACTCAGATTTCAAAAATGTGAGTAGACAAAAATAAAAGGCCAGGCACAGTAGCTCATATCTTTAATCCCAGCACTTTGGGGGCTGAGGCAGGAGGATTGCTTGAGACCAGGAGCTCAAGACCAGCCTGGGCAACATAGCGAGACCTTCATCTGCACAAAAATATTTTTTTAATTAGCCAGGCATGGTGGTGCACACCTCTGGCTGGAGTGGGAGGATCGCTTGGCGCCGAGGATTTTGAGGTTTCAGTGAGCTACTGCACTCCATTCTGGGCAACCAGAGCAAGATCTTACCTATAAAAATGGAAAATGTTTAGGCTTTTTTTTTTTTAGACTAAAAGTATGGTTATCGTTTGGGGGGAAAATACCCAGTGTCCAAAGTAAACATGTTCCCTGCTCACAATATACAGTCTAGCTCAACAGCTGACCAAAGGCAGTAACACCGTTTAAGTTACATCGGAAGTACTGGCTCTTATAGTACATCTAGTCTGGGTGGGGAATAAAAGCTTCCCTAAAGAGACGTTTGAGGGTGGCTGCGGTGGTTCACACCTGTAATCCCAGCACTTTGGGAGGCTGAGGTGCGAGGAACACAAGGTCAGGAGATCGAGACCATCCTGGCTAACACGGTGAAACCCCGTCTCTACTAAAAAATACAAAAAATTAGCCAGGCGTGGTGGCGGGTGCCTGTAATCCCAGCTACTCAGGAGGCTG
>NW_012115944.1:0-16203 GCF_000951035.1 Colobus angolensis palliatus
TACCTCCGTTGAAAATGCAGAAATCACTGGTCTTCTGTGTCACTCGCGCCGGGAGTTGGAGACTGGAGCTGTTCCTATTCGGCCATCTTGCTCCGCCCTCTTCCTTCAGAATTTTAAAAAACGTGAATCATTATTTATAAGAATCCAATGTAGCTGATGAGTGTAATAAGAACCTAAGATATGTTCCTTTTCTTTTTTCTTTCTTTTCTTTTTTTCGAAACTGAGTTTTGCTCTTGTTGCCCACGCTGGAGTGCAGTGGCAGGATCTCGGCTCACTACAACCTCTGCCTCCTGCAGTCAAGCAATTCTCCTATCTCAGCCTTCCCAGTAGCTGGGATTACAGGTAGCCACCACCATGCCAGGCTAATTTTTATATTTGTAGTAAAGTTGGGGTTTCACCATGTTGGCCAGGCTCGAACTCCTGACCTCAGATAATCGCCCACCTCAGCCTCCCAAAGTGCTGGGATTACAGGCGTGAGCCACCACGCCTGGCCTGATTGTTATTTCTTTTCTTTTTGAGGCAAGACTTTTCTCCTTATCTTGGATATCTGAAATTTTACAATGATGAGTTCAGTTGTGGATCTTTTTCATACATTTTGCTTAGAACCCTGTGGGCTTTCTAAACTTGAAGGTGCTTGTGTCTCTCTGAAGACCTATTTTTTTTTTTTTTTACATTTGGCAATCTTACTTTTAATTTTTTTCCAGAATCTTGAAGTTCTTACTAATAATTTTTAACTTCTAAGGGTGCCTCCTTTTTATTCATTTCACGTAGTCTCACATTCATGCATTCTGAGTATACTATCTTCCAGAATCTCTTTTAGCATATTAGAGATTTTTGTTGGTTTATATTATCTTTCCTTTCCTTAATCATCTATTTGTGTAGTTAAGAATGAGAGACTGAATAGATCATACTTGGTAGCCAATAAGAGTTTGTCTTGTTTTTGTTTTTGTGGATTGGTTGAGCTCTTAGGTTTCCAGCATGAATAAAAGCCCTGTGTATGAATGAAATGAATGAAATGTGTTGTCTGCCAAGCTTTGCTTCAGAGAGAGACGGTAAAGAGGCAACAGTTAGCTCAGAGACCCTTTAAGTGGCAGAATTAGTTGGGCTTTATTCTCAGTCATGAAAATCCACCTTAACAGCTGTGGTTTTCATTCTGTTGCTGGAGAGTTCTCCAGTATTTTGGTTAGGGAGTAAATGCTAAACTGCCTGTTCTGTGACTCAGGGATTTTGGAGAAGGGGAGGTTGAGACTGGCTGGTACAAATGTTCCATAGGCAGACTTTCATTTAATCTCTTTATTTTCAAATTTTCCCTTCTTCCTGGCTTCTTAAACTTAGTACCTGCCAAAACTGAGCATTGAGCTTTTCTATTTTTTTTTTCTGGGCAAATTGGCTTCCTTCACATCTTTACTTCTATATACCTAGATCCTCCTCTGAATAGTCTAGACTGTGGTTTCCTTCACTCTGTTTTATCAATTTGTATTTACTTGTTTACTTCTTTGTTATATGTCACCCCAAAGTAGTATGTAAACTACTTGAGACAGAGAATTTCTGTTTTGTTCACTACCATATCCCTAGCACATAGGATAGTGCCTGGTACACAGAAGACATTAAACAATCAAATGTTTAATGAATGAATGAATAAATGAACATACTTTGCTTTCGTAAATACAAACTTCTCTTCTAGTTATGCCCACATCTCCCCTTCTATATTTATTCTCTTTGAATTTATTATGAGTTTATCACCTTTTCCCCTTAGTTTAATCATTTCAATTCTTTTAAAGGGGTCTTGGCAAGAAAAGGAGAAAAACATGTGTCTTCATTGCCAGCCTTTAGGGTTACTTATGGGAATATTTTTCATGGGAAGAGAAACTCCTTTTCTTTCATGTGTTCATCTACGTTTTGGCAGAAATCTTTTTTGTTTGTTTGTTTTTGCTAAAACTATAGAATTTGAAGATACTGAAAATGAAAAATTTTTTTATATTGCTAATGCGAACTTGGTTACAGCCTAAATATCTATGGAAAAATCAACATGTGAAATATTTATTGTGATCAGGTGAATATAGTCAACAATGGTAACTAATATATGAAGTTGGTCTCAAATTAAGCCACTGCTTTCAAGTAAAATTTATATGAACTGATTGTCTATGTTATCATATAATGCCCAACAATTTTTACTATGTCTTCAGCCATTCATTTATCATCACACACTGAAGCATAATGAAGGGAATGATTTCTATTTTAATTCTCATTATTCTAATAAACAATTCTCACTGTTTGTTGTTCTTAATGATAGTAAAGCACCATGTTTTCATACTTCAGAATCATTAGAAAAAAATCATAATTTCTTCTTATGTACTTTTCCGTGTCTTCAAAGAAAAAATTGAGATCTGTAACCTGGACAATTTCCTGAAAGATATGGGGATTGAGGTTACATATGAGGAATATACAGAGCTAGTAAATCATCTCCCAACCAGTGGTGAGTATTTCAGTTATTTCGGTGCCTTTCAAAGAGAGCTTTGGGTTTAATTATAAGACATCCTGATACTGCACTTCGAATTACTATAAAATTAAACATAAATATCCAGTACTAAAGGAGGGGATATGTTTGTGTATGTGTATTTATTATTACTGTTATGTTTTTTTGAAATAGACATTCAGATTTTAAATAAATATTAAGATTGTTATACAGAAAGTATAGGGACCCTAAATGACACTGACTAAGCTGTATGGTCTCAGAAACATCACTAAGGTCATTGGAAGGCCAAAACATAGGCAGACAAAAGAAGAAATTTGGGGAATGGAGGTGAGGGAGGTTAAGATGAGGAATGAAAAGAGAAAAAATAAGTTTAAGTTCCATTTTACAAGTTATTAAGAACAACCTAAAGCAGTGTCATGAAATTCTAATTTACTTAGGTTAAACTGTCATAGTAATAAAGGTAGCTTTAATTTACACAATGCTTACTATCTAGTAGAGACTATGTTTACTTCACAATATTATTCCAAGAATACATGAAATAATATACATAATGTCTAAAATAAATCTTATTTTTCTTCCTATATATTGAATTATCAATGTCAGAATATAGATGTAAAAAAAGTTGATGAGTTGTTGCTCCAATAGAGTGGTGGAAGATTATAGCTATACACTAGTTTTTGTATTAGTCCATTCTTGCATTGTTATAAAGAAATACCTGAGACTGGGTGATTTATAAAGAAAAGAGGTTTAATTGGTTTACAGTTCCATAAGAGGTACAGAAAGCATGACCTGCTCCACTTCTGGGGAGGCCTCAGGAAACTTATAATTATGGCAGAAGGTGAAGGAGAAGCAGGCATGTCACATGGCTGAAGCAGGAGCAAGAGGTTGGGGAGGTGCTACGTACTTTTAAACAACCAGATCTCCTCAAAACGAGCTCACTATCACAAGAACAGCATGAAGGGGATGGTGATAAACCATGCATGAATATCGACCCCCATGATGCAGTCACCTCCCACCAGGCCCCACCTCCAGCACTGGGGATTACAGTTCAACATGAGATTTGAGTGGGGCCACATATCTCAGCTATATCAGTTTTTAATGAGAAAGAAATAGGTCTAATTCTATCTCATTTGCTCATTTACTCATTTAACAAATACTTATTGAGGACCTGATGAATCAGGCCTGTTCCTGCCATCAAGGAATTGTATAGTTCATTTGTGGTGAGGGGGAAGTATATAAAGACAATTGGAAAGTAAAGTGTTAAAAGTGCCACAATTATTGAGAGTAAATACACAATAAATATTTGAGGAATGATGGAAGGAGGGAAAGTAGAAGGAAGGAAATAATGGTTACTCTCAGGTAACTGTAAGTGGTTAAATCTGATGAGGTGGTTTTTTTTTAAAATTTTATCCTACAAGTAATAGTGTTCAGGGAGCCATTGAAGATTTTCTTGTTTGGGAGTGACATCATGTTTTGTCCTTTAGACTTTTTAGAGCCTTTAGGATAAATTTCATATACTTTTGCTTAGAAAAGTAACAAACAAGGAGAAACCTTATCGATCTCTTAACTGTTATGTCCACCTCATTTCTCTCTCTCTCCTACCATACACTTCCAGGTCAGTGATCAAAATGAACTGGGCAGCTTGTTGAAAAAAATTTAAACATAGAAACACACACATACACACACACACACAGGCACTTGAGATGATCATGTGATTTTTGTTTTAAAGTTTTGTCTATGTGGTGTATCACATGTATTGACTTGCATATGTTAAGCTATCTCTGCATCCCCGGTATGAAACTTACCTGATCATGGTGGATTATCTTTTGATATGTTGTTAGATTCAGTTAGCTAGTATTTTGTTAAGGATTTTAGCATCTATGTTGATCAAGGATATCGGTCTGTAGTTTTCTTTTTTGGTTATATTCTTTCCTGGTTTTGGTATTAGGGTGATGCTGGCTTCATAGAATGAATTAGTGAGGGTTCCTTCTTTCTTTATCTTGTGGAATAGTGTCAAAAGTATTGGTACCAATTCTTTCAGTGTCTGGTAGAATTCTGCTGTGAATCGTCTGGTCCTGGACTTTTTTTTTGTTGGTAATTTTTAAATTACCATTTCAGTCTTGCGGCTTGTTATTGGTGTGTTTGGGGTATTCAATTCTTCCTGATTTAAGGTAGGAGGGTTGTATTTTTCCAGGAATTTATCCATTGCCTCTTCTAGGTTTTCTAGTTTATGTGCATAAAGGTGTGCATAGTAGCATTGAATTATCTTTTGTATTTCAGTGGTGTCAGTTTTAATAGCTCTTGTTTTATTTCTTAGTGAGATTATTTGGATTTTCTCTCTCCTTTTCTTGGTTAATCTTGCCAATGGTCTATCAATTTTATTTATCTTTTCAAAGAACCAGCGTTGTGTTTCATTTATCTTTTATTTTTTCTTGTTTCAACTTCATTTAGTTCTGGTCTGATCTTGGTTATTTCCTTTCTTCTGCTGGGTTTGGGTTTGGTTTGTTCTTGCTTCTCTGGTTCCTTGAGGTGTGACCTTAGAGTATCAGTTTGTGCTCTTTCAGTCTTTTGGTGTAGACGTTTAGGGCTGTGAGCCTTCCTCTTAGCACCACCTTTGCTATATCCCAGAGGTTTTGATAGATTGGGTCATTATTGTCATTCAGTTCTAAGAATTTTTAAATTTCCATCTCGATTTTATTTTTGACCCAATGGTCATTCAGGAGCAGGTTATTTAATTTCCATGTATTTTCATGGTTTTCAAGGTCCCTTTTGGAGTTGATTTCCAGTTTTATTCCACTGTGGTCTGAGAGAGTGCTTGATATAATTTCAATTTTCTTAAATTTATTGAGGCTCATTTTATGGCCTATCATATGATCTATCTTGGAGAAAGTTCCATACACTGTTGAATAGAATGTGTATTCTGCGGTTGTTGGATGAAGTGTTCTTTATGTATCTGTTAAGTCCATTTTTTCCAAGATATAGTGTCAATTTTTTGTTTCTTTATTTACTTTCTGTCTTGATGACTTCTCTAGTGCTGTCAGTGGAGTATTGAAGTCCTCCACTATTATTGTGTTGCTGTCTATCTCATTTCTTAGGTCTATTAGTAAGTTTATAACTTTGGGAGGTCCAATGTTAGGTGCATATATGTTTAGGATTGTGATATTTTCCTGTTGGACAAGGCCTTTTACCATTGGATACTGTCCCTCTTTGTCTCTTTTAACCACTGTTGCTTTAAAGTTTGTTTTGTCTGATATAAAAATAGCTACCTTTGCTTGCTTTTGGTGTCCATTTGCATGGAATGCCTTTTTCCACCCCTTTGCTTTCATGTGAGTCATTATGTGTTAGTGAGTCTCCTGAAGGCAGCAGATATTTGGTTGGTGAGTTCTTATCCATTCTGTGGTTCTGTATCTTTTAAGTAGAGCATTTAGGCCATTTACATTCGATGTTAACATTGAAATATGAGGTACCATTGCTTTCATTGTGCTCTTTGTTGCCTGTGTACTTTGGTTTTTTGGTTTTTTGTTTCACTTTCTAACTTGTATTTTTGTTTTATAGGTCCTGTGAGATTTATGCTTTAAAGAGGTTCTGTTTTGATGTATTTCCAGGATTTGTTTCAAGATTTACAGCTCCTTTTAGCAGTTCTTGTAGTGGTGGTTTGGTAATGGCGAATTCTCTCAGCATTTGTTTGTCTGAAAATGATTGTATCTTTCCTTCATATATGATGCTTAGTTTCACTGGATACAAAATTCTTGGCTGATAATTGTTTTGTTTGAAGAGGCTGAAGATAGGTCCCCAATCCCTTCTGGTTTGTAGGGTTTCTGCTGAGAAATCTGCTGTTAATCTGATAAGTTTTCCTTTACAGGTTACCTGATGCTTTTGTCTCATAGCTCTTAATTGTCTATTCCTCATCTTAACTTTGGATAACCTGATGACAATGTGCCTAGGCGAAGATCTTTTTGTGATGATTTTCCCCAGTGTTCTTTATGCTTCTTATATTTGGTTGTCTAGGTCTCTCGCAAGGCTGGGGAAGTTTTCCTCAATTATTCCCCCAAATATGTTTTCCAGGCTTTTAGAATTCTCTTCTTCTTCAGGTAGGTACACTGACTATTCTTACATTTGGTTGTTTAACATACTCTCAGACTTCTTGGAGGCTTTGTTCATATTTTCTTATTCTTTTTTCTTTGTCTTTGTTGGATTGGGTTAATTCGAAGACTTTATCTTTGAGCTCTGAATTTCCTTCTTCTACATGTTCAATTCTATTGCTGAGACTTTCCAGAGCATTTTGCATTTCTAAAAGTGTGTCCAAAATTTCGTGAATTTTTTATTTTTTTTTTCTTTAAGCTATCTATTTGCTTGAATATTTCTCCCTTCATTTCTTGTATCATATTTTGGATTTCCTTGCATTGGGCTTCACCTTTCTGTGGTCCCTCGTGATTAGCTTAATAGCTAACCTCTTGGTTATCAGATAAATCAGGGATTTCTTCTGGGTTTGGATCCATTGCTGGTGAACTAGTGTGATTTTTGAGGGGTGTTGAAGAGCCTTGTTTTGTCATATTACCAGGTTTGGTGTTCTGGTTCCTTCTCATTTGGGTAGGCTCTGTCAGAGGGAAGGTCTAGGGCTGAAGGCTGTTGTTCAGATTCTTCTGTCCCATGAGGTGTTCCCTTGATGTAGTACTCTCCCTCTTCTTTCCCCAATGTAGCAGGAAGAGTCACAGACAAAACCCCTCAGACACCAAGTTAAAGAAGAAAGGGGTTTATTCAGCTGGGAGCATTGGCAAGACTCCTGTCTCAAGAGCCGAGCTCCCCAGGTGTGCAATTCCTGTCCTTTTTAAGGGTTCACAAGTCTAAGGGGTTCTGTGTGAGAGGGTTGTGACCAATTGAACGAGCAGGGAGTATGTGACTGGGAGCTGCATGCACAGGTAATCACAACAGAACAGAACAGGACAGGGATTTTTACAATGCTTTTCCATACAATGTCTGTAATCTATAGATAACATAACCAGTTAGGTCAGGGGTCGATCTTTAACTACCAGGCCCAGGGTGTGGCACTGGGCTGTCTGCCTGTGGATTTCATTTCTACCTTTTAGTTTTTCCTTCATCCTCACTACCTATGTCTTCCTGCATGACAGATCAATGGTGATTCATGTAGTACACTTGTGCTGAAGCATTCTGGTGAACTAGAGTAGCAATGAAACCTTTTACCATTTGAATGAGTACAGGTAGTAAACAAGGGATCAGTAAGCAGGTTCTGTTATCACTGTAATTTTTATTACAAGAGTTTCAAATCCTCCTAGCACTGGGAACCATTTTCAAACATGGCCTCAGGGTCAAATCCGTGCCACACTTGTACAGGCATATGTGCCAGTTTCACCATGTCTTTAACTATATCTTCGACTACTTGCCCCTGATCATCTATGTGTAGGCAGCAATTGGTAGGGTTAAATTTTCCACAGACTTCTCCTTCAGCTGCTAGCAAGTAGTTGAGAGTTAATCTATTTTGATGGATAGCATTTCTCGTCTGAATTTCTTGCCAGACCAGAACAGTCAAGGCTTTATCGGTTTTATTAGTGATGATCTCCAAGACAGCTTGCAATTATATGATTTGGTTGAGCATGTAAATGGGGATCCAGTATCCCCATGAGCCGTCTTGTGCCTAAGTGGCAGGCCCACAGTATTGTATAGTTTTTTCAGGAGGCCATTCATCATCTTTTCAATTACCTATGGCTATGTTTCACTTTTTGCGGGAAGCATAGACAGGGAAGCCTAGGAGTTCCCCTGTTTTTATGGGCAGTAGGAAGAAAGATGGTTTAATAGTGCCAATAACACAACTACCTGTCGACTGGTCAGGCAGCTTAGTGTAGGCTCTATGTCCACATATCCAGTATAGCCCAGTGGGGGCCATCCAGTCCTGATGGGATTCTGGGTGGGTCCAAACGGTCTGCAACTTTGGAAATTTACTGAATGGATTTTTCTCTGTGTGGTTTGAACTCCACCATGTAACTGTTTTTGTGGTACCATTATACAGTTTTTGTCCCAGGCAACTAAGTCATCCTACAGGATGAGTGAATTCTTTTTTTTATCTAGCTATGCAATGTTGTCCAATAATTGAGACTTGTAGAACCCAGAAATGATCAGAGTGATTCTTTTGGGCCAGGAGTTAATCAGGAACTGGGTGTAGGCACTAATTCTTGGGTTTCCTGTGGTCATTGATCTCCTATTATAGTTCCTCCACAAACATACCATGAAGTGACATTTAGAGACTGAGCTACATGCTCAGCTAATTGCAAAAACAAATTTCTGATTTTTCCTGGAGTCTCTGGTACTGGCACATTTAGTTCATCATAGAAAGTCTGAAATACTGGTTCTGGAGAGAGTTTACGAACCTCCCATTTTACTAAGATATTTACTCTAGGATCTAGTCCTTTTCCATCAATGCCCAGAGATACATGTTCTCCTTTTTCCCACCTTGGGTTTAAGGGATTTATAATTACTAATTTCAAGGGGTTGCAGCTTCCACTTGTACACGAGGGGCTGCTTTCTCCTTTTTGGAGCTAAACAGGATCTTTTTCATTCTTTTTCTAAGTAGTCTAGATGGCACAAGACCAGTAATTACACACATTTGCACATGAGCCTAATTCATGGCAGATATACTTATTTCCTTCCATGAAACCTTTTTTTTTTCCAATTTAAAGAACCACATCCTATTCCATGCCAATTGCCATTGATAGTGGTACAAGCATTAAATTTTAGGATTATGTGCTTGGGGACCCATCTTTCTTCTGTCCTAGCTATTACTTTACTTGTGTCACCTAGAAAAGGACCAGTCCTTAATTTTATTTTAAAAACTGTGATCATGGGAGACTTAAAATGGGTCATAACACACATCAGGTTGGTTATTTCCTGGGTTACATACCTTGGATAGAATAGCATTATACAAACCAGTTTCTTTTAGAGTCCTGGTACACTTGTAATAACCATAAAATAATAGGACTGTAGCAATCTTTTGTCCTACCTCAGTGACTTGATGTATATACTGGGAACAGTCCTCAGTCTGAGGAAGGTCAGTTGTAGTCCTCAGTGTACAAGTCCAAATTTTAAGGAAAATGGGTCCCACGATGAGTTTCCCCATTCTTCGGCCATGTGTCGACCAGTCAGCTTTCAGGTGTGACTGGAGCAGGGCTTGTTGTCTTCTTCAGAGTCACTTTGTAGGGGTTGGAGAAGCTGCTCCTGTCCACATACAGCTCCTAGTCTACTGATGTTTAAGGATGGTCTCGGAGACTGGGCCCACTAGAATAAACTGAGGCCAATACCTCTACACAGTTATGTTCAACTGGGCTCCCTGATAACAGGAGCAAGGTGGCGGGGTTTAGGGTGTTGCAAACGTCAATGGTTATGTGGGGATTTTCACAGAGCAAGCTTTGGTATCTAGTTAGTCTATCATTTGTTAGCTAATGATGTCCTTTGGTATTTATTAAAGTCACCACAGCATGGGGTGACTTTATGTTCAAGTTTTGCCCAAGAGTTAGCTTATCTGCTTCTTGTGCTAACAGGACCATTGCTTCCAGGGCCCTTAGACATGGGAGCCAACCTTTAGAAACCCTGTCTAGTTGTTTTGAGAGATAGGCCACTGACCTTGGTCAGGGCTCCACAGTCTGGGTTAAAACTCCAACTGCCATTTTTTTTCTTTCTGAAACATAGAGTGTAAAAAGTTTTGTCAGGTCAGGTAGCCCCAGGGCTGGGGCCGACCTGAGTTTTTCTTTTAACTCATAAAAAGCTCGTTGCTGTTGGTTGCAATAGATGTAATTTATCAAATCTACATTTTTATTACTGTCACCTACTAAAATATTGACTTATATCCTGTAGCTATTTGATTTCAAGCTTTAAATTCATCTGGTATTCCTTGTGGGGCTCCAATTGCATCTAAATAGATGTAAGAGTCGAAAGACCCATAAGGGGCTTCTCTCGCTTTATGATGTCTTATTTTTTCTCCCTCTGATTGATGAAATGCCAGGGTGAAAGGTATAGCCAAATGGACTAAAACACAAGTACCACTCCAGTTATTTGGCAGAGTGCCCAGTAAAGGTCCACCACAATACCACCACACATCCACTCAGGGATGAACAAGGGCTGACTGATTGATAAGCTCTTGAAAATTCTTAAGCCCATCACATCTCTTCAGGTGTCCAAGGAATGCTAGGTTTCCTCCCTGTCGTGAGAGACATGAAGTGAACTTAGTGTTGCGAGACGGAAGCTGAATGGCCCTCGGGGGCTGACCCACAGGGTGCTGTACTTCAGGATATAGCAGAGAGCTTGGCATGACTTATTACTTCAGGCTGTAGAATCTTGGAAAACAGCTACCATGCAGCCTATGCCTGGTCAACTGGAGGACCACCTTAGTGGAAGGGGGATAATCTGGGCCTCTGGCCTGCCATGTGCACAAGCATAACAATTGCTTTTGTTTAACATGCAGATGTAATATTTGATCCATTTTAACCAGGCATTTGCATCTTGGTATCCTGTCTTAATTGCTAAAGTTTGTTTTAAGTCTTTAACTTCTATGATCCTCTAGTAAAATGAATGTATGGTTTTAGGAAATTACAAAACTGGTTAGGGCAGTCCATCCTTGCTCTTTATTGGTCCACAGAACGTTGGACCAACTATGGCATGAAAGCTGTACATCGGGAGGCAAGACTCCTGGTTGGCACTGGGGTCTTTATTGAAATCTCCCTGGATTAAATGATCCTAGTTTACTAATGCCCAGTCTGAGGAAAGTCAGGAGGGACAGAAGTACTTTTCTGAAGTAGAAAGCTGTCTTTGACTTGGCAAGTCTCCACAGGGTATAACAAGGCAAACATTAAATGCAGTAGTTTGAGATGAAATTGACATGGTTATGTAAATAACTAGATGGTCAGCAATAGAACAAGGAAAGAAGAGTAATAGAATAGATGAAAAGAGTTAAATTTTTCTTAGCTTTAGTTTGGTAGGATTTTCCCCTGAGACTATGGCCCACGACTCTGGAGGGGGTGGCACTTTCTTGACTTGGGTCGAGATGTGATGAGTCCATCCTTTTTTGCTGTATGAACAACAGTCGTGGTGGTTAGCAGCACAAGGTAGGGTCCTTCCCAGGCTGGCTCGAGTTTTTCTTCTTTCCACCCTTTGATGAGAATGTGATCTTCAGGCTGATGCTGGTTTACTAGAAATTCTAGGGGTGATACGTGTGCTAAAATACTTTTCGTTTTTGAGGGAAAGGAAAGTGGAAGATAAACCAAGTATATAATTTTTAAGAAATTCACCTTTTGTTTTAAATGTGAAGACCTTGGCAGTGGACTTTATAGTCCTTAGTGCCTTTTTACTGAGAAATTTCCTTTAGCACTTATTTTTATTAGTTTTTAAAACAAAGAAAGCCAAATACCATTTTACATTTAACAATGCTTCCTGTATGATTTTTATACCAGATAAGCTAAATTTTACCTTTATATTAGTATGTTATTAATGTTAAACCTAATTTTAATAAAACCTTGTAGACATATTTATCCAATTTTTAATGTTTGACCATAAGGTAAGATTTTATAGACTATTTTCTCTCGGGATTGCTGGTTTGTTCTTGCAGTTGATGTGGAGCTGAAATTCACAGTGCAAGCCTTTGCATGCTGCTATGTCCGAAGCTGCAATCTAAAACTGCCTCCCATCTACAATGATCCCCTGAATCCCCCCTTTATTCTTATAAATAAATATTCAGTTACACAGACAGACATCTACTGAGGTTGCAATCTGTGACAAGACATTGGGAGTACAAACCAAATAAGCATCACAGCGTCTTCATCAGGAGTAGATTTCATCTCAGGAAACCACTTTCTTTGCACACCCATAAGAAGCAATTCCTCATCCACTGAAGTTATATCATGAATTTGCAGCAATTCAGTCACATTTTCAGGCTCCACTTCTATTTCTAGTTCTCTTGCTATTTCTACAATATATGCAGGTACTTCCTCCAAATGATTTCTTAAAGTTATCATGAAGGTTGGAGTCAACATCTTCCAAATTCCTGTTAATGTTGACATTTTGACCTCCACCCATGAATCACAAATGTTCGTAATGGCATCTGGAGTGGTGAATCCTTTCCAGAAGGTTTTCAATTTACATTGCCCAGATCCATCAGAGGGTCCATTTACGACAGCTACAGCCTTACAGAATGTATTTGTTAAAGAATAAGACTTGGAAAGTCAAAATTATTCCTTGGTCTATGGGCTGCAGAATGGATATTGTGTTAGCAGGCATGAAAGCAAGATTCATCTCCTTGTACTTCATCAGAGCTCTTGGGTGACTGCATTGTCAGTGATCAGTAATATTTTGCAAAAAATGTTTTTTTCTGAGCACTAGGTCACAATAGTGGGCTTACAGTTTTCAGTACATCATGCTGCCAACAGTATGCTGTCATCCAGCCTTTGTTGTTCCATTTACTGAGCACAGGCAGAGTAGATTTATCCTGTGCTAGTAGTATCTTAAGGGCCCTAGGATTTTCAGCATGCTTAGTGAAATTAATGAATGACTTCAACTTAAAGTCGCTAGTTGCATTAACCCCTAACAAGAGAGTCAGCTTGTTTTTGAAGCCTTGATCCCAGGCATTAACTTCACCTCTTTAGCTATGAAAGTCCTAGATGACACCTTCTTTCAATAGAAGGCTGTTTCATCTCCATTGAAAATCTGTTGTTTAGTGGAGCCACCTTCATCAGTTATCTCAGCCAGACTTTCTAGATAACTTGCTACAGCTTCTTTAGCACACTTCCTGCTTCACCTTGTACTTTTATGTTACGGAGATGGCTTCAGGTTTTGGTTTCAGGACATGTTGTGTTACTTTGATCTTCTATCAGACCACTAAAACTTTCTCCATATCAATAATAAGGCTGTTTCTCTTTGTGTGTTCACTACAGTAGCTCTTTTCAATTCCTTGAAGAATTTTTCCTTTGCATTTGGCTGTTTAGCACAAGGATCATAGCTGTCAGTTTATTTTGGCTTTTGATATGCTTTCTTCATTAAGCTTAATCATTTCTAGCTTTTGATTTAAAGTGAGCAATGTGAAATTCTTCCTTTCACTTGAACATTTAGAGGTCATTTATCAGGGTATCGTCAATATTATTGCATACCAGAGAACAGAGTGTCCCAAGGAAAGGGAGAGAGATGGGGGAATGACCTGTACGTGGAGCAGTCAGAAGCCACAAAAACATATTGATTAAGTTCTCCATCTTGTATGCACATGCTTGATGGCACCCCAAAACAATTACAAGAGTAATATCAAAGATCACTGATGACAAATCACTATAACAGATATAATGAAAATGTTGGAAATATTGTAAGAATTATCAAAATGTGACACAGAAATATGAAATGAGAGCATGGCTTTGGAAAAATGGCACTTGTAGACTTGCCTGACACAGGGTTGCTGCAAACCTTCAATTTGTAAAAAAAACAAGTATCTGCAAAGTGCAATAAGATGAGCACAATAAAATGAGGCATCCTGTAGAAGGAAGAAAATAATAAAGATCAGAGCAGAAATAAATGAAATAGGACTAGAAAACAGTACAAAGAGTCAAAGAATCTAATAATTTGATTTTTTAAAATATAGACAAAGTTGAAAACCTCTTTAGCTAAACTAAGAAAAAAGAGAAGACCCAATAAATAAAATCAGAAATGAAAAAGGAGACATCACAACTGATAGCACAGAAATATAAAGGATCATAAGAGACTGCTACAAACATTTATACATCAACAAATTGGATAATGTAGAAGAAATGGATAAAGCTGTAGACGCATACAGCCTATAAGGACTGAATCACAAAGGTACAGAAAATCTGAAAGGATCAATAATGAGTAAGAAGATTCAATCAGTAAAGTCTCATCAAGGGAAAGCCTAGGATCTGATGATTTCACTCCTGAATTCTGCCAGACAATTAAGAAAGAATTAACACAAGTCCTTTTTGAACTCTTCCAAAAAATTACAGTGAAGGGAATACTTCCAATCATATTTAACGAGGCCAGGATTACCTTGATACCAAATCCGGTGAGAACTTTATAAGAAAAGAAAATTACAGCTCAATATCCCTGATGAGTACAGATACACAAATCCTCAACAAAATGCTAGTGAACTGAATTCAACAGCACATTAAAGGGATCGTTCACCATGATCAAGTAGGATTTATCTCAGGGATTCAAGGATGGTTCCAAATATGCAAATCCATAAATGTGATATACCACATTGACAGAATGAAGGACAGAAACCATATTATAATCACAATAGCAGCAGGAAAGGCATTCAACAAAATTCAACATTCTTTTATGATAAAACTCTCAGCAAATTAGGTACAAAAGGAATGTACATCAGCACAATAAAGACCATATATGACAAACCCATAGCTAACAACATATTTAACTGAAAAGTTGAAAGCTTTTCCTCTAACAGTAGCAACCAGAGAAGAATGCTGACTCTTGCCACTTCTAGTCAGCATACTACTGGAAGTCCTAGCCAAATCAGTTAGGCAAAAGAAAGAAATGAAAAGCATCCAAATTGGAAAGAAAGAAGTTAAATAGTATCTGTTTGCAGATGACATGATCTTACATATAGAAAATTCCAAACTTTCTACCAAAAAACTGTTAGAACTAAAAAATGAATTAGTAAAGTCACACTGAACATAAAAAAATCAGTAGCATTTCTATACACTAACAATGAATTATCTGGGAAAAAAAAAACAGTCAAGGAAATATTTAGGAATCAATTTAGCCAAGGAAGTATAAGATCCATGTACTGAAAAGTATAAAACATTGATGAAAGAAACTGAAGACACAAATAAGTGCAGTGATATCACATTCATGGATATTCCTTGTTCATGGATTAGAAGAATTGATAATGATAAAATGATAAAATGCCCATTCTACCCAAAGCAATGTGTTCTATGCAATGTATTCTAATCAATGTGTTCTAAGCAATGTGTTGAATGGAGTTACTATCCAAATTCCAGTTACCTTTTTACATAAATAGAAAAAAAATCCTAAATTTTATATGGAACTATAAGACTGAATAGTCAAGCAATCCTTAAAAAGAACAAAGCTGGAGGCATCACACTACCAAATTTGAAAATCTACTACAAAGCTATAGTAATCAAAACAGCATGGTATTGACCCCAAAACAGACACATAGACCAATGGAACAGAATAGAGAGACAAGAAATAAATCCATGAATTTTTGGTTATTTGATTTTAGACAGTGGCTAAGAACACATAATAGCAAAAACACAGTTTCTTCAATAAATAGTGTTGGAAAAGCGGAAATGAAATTAGACCTTTAAGGTAGTCTGTTTTCTGCTGCTATAACAGAATACCACAGACTGGGTAGTTTATAAAGAGAAGATATTTATTTGTTTTGTGGTATGGTGGCTGGAAGGTTCAAGAGCATGGCACTGGCATCTGGAGAGGGTCATCCCATGTTGGAAGGCAGAAAGCAGAAGTGAGCACTCAAGACAGAGAGAGGAAATTGGGCCAAAGTCATCTTATCAGGAGCCCTCTCCTATGATAATTAGTCCACTCCCTTAGTAAGGGCATTAATGTATTCATGAAGTTAGAGCCCTCATAACCTAATAACCTCTTAAAGGCTCCACCTCCCAATACTGTGAAATTGGTAATTACATTTCAGCATGAGTTTTGGAAGGAACATTCAAACAATAGCAACCCTAATT
>NW_012115944.1:16253-17672 GCF_000951035.1 Colobus angolensis palliatus
TAGAAAACAGTACAAAGAGTCAAAGAATCTAATAATTTGATTTTTTAAAATATAGACAAAGTTGAAAACCTCTTTAGCTAAACTAAGAAAAAAGAGAAGACCCAATAAATAAAATCAGAAATGAAAAAGGAGACATCACAACTGATAGCACAGAAATATAAAGGATCATAAGAGACTGCTACAAACATTTATACATCAACAAATTGGATAATGTAGAAGAAATGGATAAAGCTGTAGACGCATACAGCCTATAAGGACTGAATCACAAAGGTACAGAAAATCTGAAAGGATCAATAATGAGTAAGAAGATTCAATCAGTAAAGTCTCATCAAGGGAAAGCCTAGGATCTGATGATTTCACTCCTGAATTCTGCCAGACAATTAAGAAAGAATTAACACAAGTCCTTTTTGAACTCTTCCAAAAAATTACAGTGAAGGGAATACTTCCAATCATATTTAACGAGGCCAGGATTACCTTGATACCAAATCCGGTGAGAACTTTATAAGAAAAGAAAATTACAGCTCAATATCCCTGATGAGTACAGATACACAAATCCTCAACAAAATGCTAGTGAACTGAATTCAACAGCACATTAAAGGGATCGTTCACCATGATCAAGTAGGATTTATCTCAGGGATTCAAGGATGGTTCCAAATATGCAAATCCATAAATGTGATATACCACATTGACAGAATGAAGGACAGAAACCATATTATAATCACAATAGCAGCAGGAAAGGCATTCAACAAAATTCAACATTCTTTTATGATAAAACTCTCAGCAAATTAGGTACAAAAGGAATGTACATCAGCACAATAAAGACCATATATGACAAACCCATAGCTAACAACATATTTAACTGAAAAGTTGAAAGCTTTTCCTCTAACAGTAGCAACCAGAGAAGAATGCTGACTCTTGCCACTTCTAGTCAGCATACTACTGGAAGTCCTAGCCAAATCAGTTAGGCAAAAGAAAGAAATGAAAAGCATCCAAATTGGAAAGAAAGAAGTTAAATAGTATCTGTTTGCAGATGACATGATCTTACATATAGAAAATTCCAAACTTTCTACCAAAAAACTGTTAGAACTAAAAAATGAATTAGTAAAGTCACACTGAACATAAAAAAATCAGTAGCATTTCTATACACTAACAATGAATTATCTGGGAAAAAAAAAACAGTCAAGGAAATATTTAGGAATCAATTTAGCCAAGGAAGTATAAGATCCATGTACTGAAAAGTATAAAACATTGATGAAAGAAACTGAAGACACAAATAAGTGCAGTGATATCACATTCATGGATATTCCTTGTTCATGGATTAGAAGAATTGATAATGATAAAATGATAAAATGCCCATTCTACCCAAAGCAATGTGTTCTATGCAATGTATTCTAATCAATGTGTTCTAAGCAATGTGTT
>NW_012115944.1:18003-18432 GCF_000951035.1 Colobus angolensis palliatus
CCTCTTAAAGGCTCCACCTCCCAATACTGTGAAATTGGTAATTACATTTCAGCATGAGTTTTGGAAGGAACATTCAAACAATAGCAACCCTAATTCACACAACATAAAAAAGTCAACACAAAATGGGTTAAAGCTTTAAACATAAGGACTGAAACTATAGAACTATCAGAAGAAACATAGGGGAAAAGCTCCATGATATTGGTTTGGGCAATGATTTTTCCTATATGAACCCAAAAGTACAGGCAATGAAAGTGAAAATAGATAAATAATATTACATCAAAGTGAAAAGCTTCTACACAGCAAAGAAAATAAGGAAGATAGTGAAGAGACAAACTTTGGAATGGACAAGTATACTTGTAAACCATACATCTGATAAGGAGTTAATATCCAAAATAATAAGGAACTCAAACAACACAATAATAAGAATAC
>NW_012115944.1:26287-38506 GCF_000951035.1 Colobus angolensis palliatus
AAAAAAAAAGAAAATATGGCACATATACACCATGGAATACTGTGAAGCCATAGAAAAGGATGAGTTCGTGTCCTTTATAGGGACATGGATGCATCCGGACACCATCATTCTCAGCAAACTGTCACAAGAACAGTAAACCAAATACCGCATGTTCTCACTCATAGGTGGGAATTGAACAATGAGATCACTTGGACACAGGAAGGGGAACATCACACACCAGGTCCTATTGTGGGGAGGACGTAGGGGGGAGGGATAGCATTAGGAGATTCACCTAATGTAATTGACGATTTAATGGGCGCAGCACACCAACATGACACATGTATACATATGTAACAAACCTGCACTTCGTGCACATGTACCCTAAAACTTAAAGTATAATAATAAAAAAAAAGGTGGAAAAAAATTCTCAACATCACTAATCATCAGGGAAATTAAAATTAAAATGACAATGTGCTATCACCTCACACCTGTTAGAATGGCTATTACTAGAAAGACCAAGGGTAAGGATATGGATAAAGTGGAACTCTTACACACTGTTGGTGGGAATGTAAAATAATATAGCCATTAAGGCAAACAGTATGGAGATTGCTCAAAAAATTAAAAATAGAACTACCATATGGTCAAAAAATTCCACTCCTGGATGTGTATATATATATGTAAATTAGTGATGTATATGCATAGTGGAATGCTATTCAGCCTTTTAAAAGAAGGAAATTCTGTCATTTGCTACAATATAGATGACCCTGGAGGACATTATATTAGTGAAATAAGCTAGTTACAGAAAGACAGACACCACTTGATTGCACTTATATGTGGAATTTTAAAAAGTCAAACTCATAGAAACAGAGTAAAACAGTGATTATCAGAGGCTGGTGTGTGCAGGAAATAGGGGGTTCTTGGTCCAAAGATGCAAGATTTCAGTTAGACACAAGGAGTAAGTTCAAGACATCTATTGTTCATCATGGTGACTATAGTTAATAACCATGTATTATATGCTTGAAAATTACTGAAAGAGTAGACTTTGTATTCACACTCCAAAAAATGATAAGTGTGTGAGATAATTCAAAAGTTAAATAGTTTGATTTAGCCATTCCACAATGTATGCTTATGTCAAAGATGTTACACACCATAAATATATATAATTTTTATTGATTAAAAATAAATTTTAAAAGATTTCCTGTTTATACTAATTTTTGTAATTTTGAGTTATAGTGCTTTTTGACTTCCCATATTATTGTTGCTTTTGTTTAAAACCTTATGTCTTTTCTCACAGCTGATGGGAAGGTAACTCAACTTCAATTGATGGATACCATAAAGACTCTTAAAGGTGAGTAATAAGACATAAAATTAAAATCTGTAGCCTTCACAGTAGTATTTTAATAAAGCTATTAAATGTTTGTCCTTGATTATAAGAATACATGTTCATAATACACAAAGCTTGCAGAAAACAAAGGAAGCATAAAGAAGGCAAAAAATCACCCCTAGTTTACAACCAAAGACAAAGATTACCAACGTCTATATTTTGGTACACTTCTTTTAATTCTTTTTTTATATTTTGCATTGAAATTCTTGGTTTTGATTTTTAGTGTTTGTATTTTTTAATGAGTAAAAAATGGTAATCATATTTTATTGATTGATAATTTGTGTCCACTGATACTGCGTTGTTTCATCGACAAAGAATCACTGTACTACTGTAACACTGAACAATTTCTGTGATCTCTTTATATATTTTTTCTAAGTAATGTAATTTACTCTGGCTTTCTTAAAGTGGTCATGTTTTTGACCTGCACGGAAGTATTGCTGTTATAAATTGGCAGTATTTAAGTTATTTTAGTAACTAAATACATAAGTAGAAATCTAGAAGGGTTAGATGAAGTAGAAGGGAAAAAATACTACTTCTGGTATAGATAGTAAGTAGTGGCCAAAATAATTGAATTATTATCTACTGGTGAAATTTAGTGGTAGACAATTACCAACTTCACATTAAAAAAATTTGGCTTAGGCTGGTCATCAGAGGTATAATTTTGATCCTTGAACAAGGATTAATGATATCAGGTTCTGTTGCTAATTTTGCTATTTATTTTATATGTATTTTAAAACAAACTTAATCATGCAAGTTTGCTTGAAAGCACAACATGCACAGAGTACTTTTATCTCAGATATTATGTTATGTATATGTGCACATAGATAAACCGATTTTTTTCCTCTAATTTGTGTCATCTTTCTTAAGGAGACAAGGTTAATGCTAAAAAGCCTAACAATATTCAGGAGAAGTTGGGAGTGGAACTCACAAATAAGGAATCTTGGAATCTACAAGAACACTTACCAGTTGATGGTAAACATTTCTGGCATTGCTGATATTTTTAAAGGAGCATATCTTATCTATGAGAATTAGTTAAACAATACTTATTTTGCCATGTTGCAGCTTTGAAATGTATTCAGAAAGGTTAACTCTTAAATACATTAGAATATTGTCTTCTCTTACAATTCTTTGGTGTCATTGACAGGCTTAAGCAATATCTGAGAGTGACTCTACTATGAGTGACTTAGGAAAAGAAAAACAGATAAAGGAAAATAAAATGGTAAATGAGTAGACATAGAAGGAAAGAGAAGGCCTGAAAGTAAGATACTAAGAAATGCAGAAGAAGGCCAGGAGGAGGTTAGGCAATTAGAGTTTCAAAAGTTCTTGGACCAGAAATGGAGCAGGCTGAAGATCACTCATAGGTGTGATCTGATTCTTTTTTTTTTTTTCTTCAACTTTTATTTTAAATCGCGGGGTATGTGATGTGCAGGATGTGCAGGTTTGTTGCATAAGTAAACATGTGCCATGGCGAGTTGCTGCACAGCTCAACCCATCACCTAGGTATTAAGGCCAGCATCCATTAGCTACTCTTCCTGATGCTCTTCCCCTTACCCCCAGTGGCAAGTCCCAGTGTGTGTTGTTCCCCCAATGTTTCCATCTGTCTCATCGTTCAGCTACCACTTTTAAGTGAGAACATGCAGTGTTTGATTTTCTGTTCCTGCATTAGTTTGCTAAGGATAATGGCTTCCAGCTCCATCCATGTCCCTGCAAAGGACATGATCTCATTCCTTTTTGTGGCTGCATGATATTCCATGGTGTATATGTACCACATCTTCTTTATCCACTCTATCATTGATGGGCATTTGGGTTGATTCCATGTCTTTGCTATTGTGCATAGTGCTGCAGTGGACATACTCATGCATGTATCTTTGTAATAGAATTATTTCTATTCCTTTGGGTACATACCCGGTAACTGGATTGCTGGGTCAAATGGTATTTCTGGTTCTAGATCTTTGAGGAATCACCACACCATCTTTCACAATGGTTGAACTAATTTACATTCTCACCAACAGTAGGAAAGCATTCCTGTTTCTCTCAGGGAAATGCAATTTAAAACATAAATAGATCTCACTATTCATCCACTAAAATAGCTAAAAATAAAAAGATCAACAGTACCCAGTGTTGGTAGTGATGTGGAGCAATTGAAACTCTTATAATTGCTAGAGGGTCTTCTAACCACTGTGGAGATCAGCATGGTAGTTTCTTAAGAAACTGAACATAAGGCTAGACTCAGTGGCTCACGCCTGTAATCCCAGCACTTTGGGAGGCCGAGGCGGGCGGATCACGAGGTCAGGAGATCGAGATCACCCTGGTTAACATGGTGAAACCCTGTCTCTACTAAAAATACAAAACAATTAGCTGGGCGTTGTGGCAGGCGCCTGTAGTCCCAGCTGCTGGGGAGGCTGAGGCAGGAGAATGGCCTGAACCCAGAAAGCAGAGTTTGCAGTGAGCCAAGATCGCACCACTGCACTCCACCCTGGGCGATAGAGGGAGAGCCTGCCTCAAAAAAGCAAAACAAAACAAAACAAAACAAAACAAAAAAAGAAACTGAACATAAACTTACTGTAAAATTCAGCATTCTCACTCCTATATATTTTTCCAAGAGAAAGAAATGTAAATGTTCTCGAAAATATTTGTGCATGAATGCTCATAGCTTTATTCATAAGAGTTAAAAATTGGAAATAATCCTAATGTCCATTTACCCACAAAGGGAGCAACAAAGTATAGTATTCATACAATAGAATATTACTCTGCAATATAAATGAATGATTTACAGATAACAGGTCACATTCTGGATGAATTTCAAAACATTATGCTGAGTAACAGAAGACAGACACAAAATAATACTAACTACATAATACTTTTTATGAAATTCAAGAATAAGCAAACATAATACCAGAAAATACATCAGAGATTGTTTAGATTTATGTTTTAGAGGGACCAACAGCATAGAAAGGGAACTTTTGGGAGATGATGGAAATGTTTTATATCATAATTTTAGTGTTGTTTACATGGGTGTATGTATTTGTCAAAACTTACACTGAACACTTAAAATTGTGGTTTATTGTATGTAAATTATGACTCAACAAAGTTGATTTAAAAAGAGAAATGGAAGTATCAGATATACAATTTTTAAATAGTTACTCTCAGGAGTGGGAAGGAACAAGGTGAATAAAACTGGAAAAGAGGATGCACTTAAAAAATGTATCTTTTTTTTTTTTTTTTTGAGATGGAGTCTCCCTCTTATCACCAAGGCTGGAATGCAGTGGCATAATCTTGGCTCATTGCAACCTCTACCTCCTGGGTTCAAGCAATTCCCCTGCCTCAGCCTCCTGAGTAGCTGGGATTACAGGCACCTGCCACCACACCTGGCTAATTTTTGTATTTTTAGTAGAGGCAGGGTTTCACCATGTTGGCCAAGCTGGTCTCGAACTTCTGACCTCAAATGACCCACCCACCTTGGCCTCCCAAAGTAAACTACAAAAGAAAAAAAAATTCACATATTCTCTATGCAACTATTAAAAAATGAAGAAAGTTTTGTATTTTTAGAGGGGGGTAGGGTCTCACCATGTTGGCCAGGCTGTCTATGAACTCCTGACCTCAAGTGATCTGCTTGCCTTGGCCTCCCAAAGTGTTGGGGTTACAGACGTGCGCCACCGTGCCCAGCCTCCTATTTTGAATAAATATTTAACTTTGGATTTTTGTAAATATTTTACATAATTATTTAGCAATTTTTTAAAAAGCAGTTTCTAAAAATTGAAAGCAAAATCAGATGAACCTGACTTTATATTGATTTGATAGCTTAAAACATAGAAAGGAACTACTTCAAACAATTTTATAAAAAATACGAATTTGTGCACCCCTGAATGGAATATCAAAGGACAAAAATATCTGCAAAGAATGATAACAATAACCCTGAAAATATTTTCAACAATTAGCTTATTATTGTTAGTTTTTGTGGCATTATTCTGAGACTCTTGTGTATATTCTGTGGGATAAAGCAAATGAGTCATTATGTTGGTATTGTTGAGAATGGTGACTTTTGGCTTAGGAGAAAGGAAATACTAATTTAGATAAATGAGATTTATTTTAAAACACCCTGGATTGTGAATATATAACTATGATTTCATGATGTAATTTATCTTAAAAATTCATATTTCCTAATTATGTCCATGGAAAAGTCCTGGAACCAATTACTAACTAGCCTTTTATTGAAGAGCACACCTGTCATTCCAATAACCAACTCTCTGACACTGAATGTCCTACAATTCAACTGAGTTCTGACACTGACTACCTAGAGTTAGTATGGGCCCCACAGTTTAAAATGCTTAATACCGTGAGACTACTTTTACTTTAGATTCCAGACATAAGTCAGTGGGCCATCCACACTGCTGACCAACCAGTTGTAAAAATTCAGAGATTCCTACATCCACCCGTGCTTGGGTTCACAAATTTACTAGAACAAATCACAGAACTCAGGAAAACACTATACTTAAGATTACTAGTTTATTATAAAGGATACACATGAACAGCTAGATGAAGAGATATATATAGGGTGGCAAGGTGGGTGGGGACAGAACTTCTGTGCCTTCTTTAAGGATGCCATCCTCCTAGCACATTAATATTATTTACCAACCTAGCAGTTCTCCAAACCTGTTTCAGTTTTTATCTCGGGTTTCATTATATAGGCATGACTCATTAAATCATTGGTCATATGATTGAACTCAATCTCTAGTCCCTTTCTCTTCTCCAGAGGTCAGGGGATGGGGGTGGTGCTGAAAGTTTAAAATCTCTAATCACATGATTGGTTTTCTTGTAACCAATCTCCTCTGCCCCAAGCTATACAGGGATCCATGCCATGAGTTACTTTGTTAGCATAACTCAAGTATGGTCTAAAGGGGCTCCTTATAAATAACAAAGACATTCTCATCACTCTGTGACAGGAACTGAGGACCAAGACAAAATATATTTTTATTACAACACAGCCCCTAAAACCCAGATTGTAGTCTCCAAATTCTGTATCTCCCTTCTTTAAAAGGAGGCATGGTGTTATCAGCAGAACATATCCAAGACATGGCATCAAAGTATGTTAGCAACAGTGAATCAGTACAGGTCTGCAGCAACCTCAAGTCTTGCCTCCTCAGAAGAAAGAATTTGACTAAGGGGCATAAGGCAGAAAGAGAGACTGAGGCAAGTTTTAGAGTAGGAGTGAAAGTTTATTAAAAAGCTTCACAGCAGGAACAAAAGAAAGGAACGTACACTTGGAAGAGGGCAAAGTGGGCAACTTGAAAGACAAGTGCGCACTTTGACCTTTTGATGTGCATTTTTATATGTTGACGTACTTCCAGAGTCTTACATCCCTTCTACCCTGATTTTTCCCTTGGGGTGGGCTGTGCACATGCACAATGGCCTACTAGCACTTGCAAGAAGAGCATGCACAGTGTGTTTACTGGAGTTGTAAACACACTTGTTCACTTGAGGTGTTCTTCCCTTACCAGCTGAATGTCCCTAGAAGGTCATATACCAGTTAAACTCTGTCATTTTGCTTCTTAATGTACATGCTTGAGCCCACTCACCCAACTCTTGAGATCGTATTGGGAAGCTTCTGATCACCAGTTTTAGGTGTTTCTGTTTATTGAGAGACTACCTTTTCCTGGTGCTGGCTGTGACAGATTATACTTTCAGAGAGAGAGTTAACAACCACCTGACCAGCACCTGATGGGCACCTGACTCCTGGTGTATAGGGGTGGGCGGAGCCAGAGTGTCTCCTGCTCTGTTCATGTCTGACTAGCTACCTCCTGTAAGAATGGCTTTTTGGAGAAATGGCTGATCTCAGGTATGCCAAAGAAAATGTACAAGAAGAGCCTGGAATATTTTATAGTGTCAGAAAGCAATGAACCTATCCAGTACTACTAGGTTTATATCAAAAGGACTCAACTCTGACTTGAATGGGTTCCCTCTGGCCAAAGATAGCACAATTTGATCATCAGTAAGAATAATTACGGTAATTTGAAACAAATCTTTAAATCCATGAGTTTTTTAACAATACTCAAGTGAAACAACAAAACATACAACTAACAAAATCATCACAAATCATCACTGGAAGATTCTAGGAAACAAATTATTCTGAGACTGGTAAATAGAGGGAAATAAGCACTTTCTATACAAACTTTAATTTATAGTAACCAAATAACCGAAGAGGAAGTTTATCTTATGTATTACAGCTTAGCAAGAAAAGGAATGATTGACATTGAATGTGAGGATTTTCCAGAGCCTATAATTATCAGTGATCACTACTATCACTCAAAAATAAAGAAAACTAGACATTGTTTTCTGATGAAAATACAAAATACCAGCCATGAGGTATTTTTCCAGACAATCAACTCTGTATCTGGTCAAGCCTCTTACTACTGATTCACAGAAAAGAATAGAGAACAGAGGAATATATTAAGTCACACCATGGGGGTGTAATAATCAAAATCCAGGTTACGGGAAACTCTAAGGGGCTAACAACGTAGTGTTTTCAACAACAAAAAAAAGTGCAGAGAAAAATGAGATAGAGTCAGGACCTATGAATTAAAAGGGACCTGAGTGGCATCTGGAGTAGCCTCAGGGTTCTGGAAGCTCCAGGTGGTCTTTTGGCTGCTAAGCCTTGGTCCAGCTTCCATCATCCCTTCATAATGGACAGTATCCCCTAGCTCCTCCTATGGACTGTCTTGTGTCATGGGAAATGAAAATAGTCAACACCTTGCATGACCAAATGAACAAAGATGACCAGAGTACTCTTAACTCTATTAGAACTGTTTTTCCTTTTGTATCTGTAATATGGGATGGCATTGGTGTCATGAACTTCTAGAAACTTCACCTGCAAGCTATGCTCCCTGTGTTATCACCATTCCCATTTACAGTATATTTGAGTAAATGATTATGTTTAAAAAGTTACATAGGGCTTTTTGGTTGTCCTAAACTTAAACATTTCACTCATTCCATTTGTGACTGTGATCATAATTTTTGTGATGATTTCTGGCCTGATCGAAGGAAATTTGAGAGCTCTTCATTTAAATATTTTAAGTACTTTTGAAGGTTTTAAAATGACTTTTTTTAAAAAAAAATAAGACATTTATAATTATTTGGGGTTGTCTGGGATCATATGAAAGAAAATTAGAACCACACTGTACTTACATTTACCTTGATAGTTTATTTGTGGGTGGCAGTTTTCTCTAGTTTTAGGGAGTGTGGCAGCTCTTGGAATATTTTACAAATTAGAGCTGAAATCTGTATCATCCATTATGGCTGGTTTATGTGGTTAGACTAGGAGGAGAGAAGCAATTAAATGATTAGTTGCTAATTATTTTACTCCCATAAAAATGCCTAATGTTAAGAAAACTTTCAATAAACACAGTTGATCAAGATGGTAGATGATTTACAGTGCTTCGTGAAAGGAGGAAAAAAATAATTCTTTCTGCCTTTACCTGATATAATCTGTACAGTAATAATTTAAGCCATGATTTATTTTAAAGATGAGTGCCTCTTGGGAAACTTCTTTTCTGTTCTAACACTTCCATGTTAAAGTGAAATTATCTTAAAGCTGTATTAGGGCCTATTAAATTACTGACATTTGGATACCTATTTGTTTATTTACTCCATTGAGTCTTTTGTTATGGTTCTGGTTTATAATGTTAAACCAGTTGGGTTTATCTGGTTAAATGTTGGGATCCATACCCCAAACCTCAGCATCATACAATATTCCCATGTAACAAATCTGCACATGTACCCCCTGTATCTGAAATAAAAGTTGAAATAAAATTTAAAAATAAAGAAAAAGAAAATGCAGCCTAAAATTTTTTAATGAATTCTTGATTTACTTCAAGGAAAAAGGAGGAAAATGAGAAAATTCAAGAATCTTTTTCTCACCCCTTATCTCATTCCTGTAGGTAATGAGCTGGATCAAGGTTGGAAGGAACATTAATATATGTGAAAATTGACCTCCATAAAAAAGCAAAAGGTTGCATTGTTTTGCTCAGTTTAGAAAAGTGAATACCAATAGCATTAAAAAGTGTTTGCATGATCTATGTGATTATGGAATTTTTTCCCTAGTGATTGCAGATGACTTATGAGGGCTAGAAGATATTTTGCTATCAACATAAGGATTTTTTTCCCCCTCAGCTCAGGCTTACTGTATAGATCTGAAAAATTATTTGTATGAATTGAACAAACTTCTCTATATCAATGTAAAAGCTAAAAAAAAAATTTTTTAAAGAGACCTAAAAGATGCAATAGCATTTGCAATTACAGATAACAGACTTTATTAGAATCATTATTTGAACAAACTCATATAAAATTGAGACAATCAGAGAAATATGAACACAAACTGGATACTTGATAATTTAAGGAATACTTGTTAACAATTTTAGCATGATGATTTAACAGTCATATTTTTTACAGTTCTCTTATATTTTATTCATACATATTGAAATATTTACAGATGATTTGATATGATGTCTGTGATTTGCTCCTAAATAATTAGGATAGGATGGCAGAAGTAGGTGGGAGTAGAGAAAGATTAAGAATGGATATGAGTTACTAATCATCATATTACTAAATGAAAAGTATTCTAAATGTCTTACTTTCATTTGGAAAGACTGTCATGCAGAATTCCAAAAGAAATTTTAACTTTGTAAATTTATTTACGAAATGTTGGAGTCTTTCACAGTGTTTATAAATCATTATATTTTGCCTTTTATTGCAACAGAAAAAAATAAATGAGATGAAGCAAATAGATGTAATAGAGGCTCTTAAAAATAAGATGAGGCCGGGCACAGCGGCTCACGCCTGTAATCCAAACACTTTGGGAGGCCTAGGCAGGTGGATCACTTGAGGTCAGGAGTTTGAAACCAGCCTGGCCAACATGGTGAAACCCCGTCTCTACTAACAATACAAAAATTTGCCAGGCTTGGTGGCAGGCACCTGTAATCCCAGCTACTTGGGAGGCTGAGGTAAGAGACTTGCTTGAACCTGAGAGGCAGAGGTTGCAATGAGCCGAGATTGCACTTACTGCACTCCAGCCTGGGTGACAGAGCAAGACTCTGTCTCAGAAAAAAAAAGTAAGATGAAAAGGCAGTAACTGTGATCCTTTTGCTTTGATTCTTATACCATTTCCTAGTCATCAGAGTGTCAGTCTTGCCACCATATATTAATTGGTTTGTTATTATTTTAGATATTTATCCGTTAATATCACATGATAAACTGTTTCATATTTTGGAAAGAAGCTCCAATCTTGATAGGCGAGGAAAAAAACAACCTCTGTGTCTATGCAACCAAAATGTGAAATAGAGACTTCAGGATTTTATCAGCAATGGAGACTACCTTTTTAGGTAGTCTGGACAACATTTATTTGTCTAATGTTTTAATATTAGAGTCCTCGCCTTCAGTGCTATAATTCATTCAGTTAATTAACATTGACTGTGCTCTTATAGTACTAGGTACTTCTCTAGTATTACAGGCATAGGAAATACAGTGGTGAATCAGACAATGTTCCTGCCTTCGTGAAACTCATATTCCCACTAAGGTGAGGGAGAAATTAATAAAGAAAAATGAGATGATTTTATAAAGCAATATGTGCTATGAAAGAAAAAGAAGGTAATATGATCAAGAGTGGAAGATGGCAGGGTTACTTTAGATAGGATAGTTAGGGACTGCCTGGTAGAGGAGGGTAACATTTGAACTGACGTTTGGAGTCAGCCTCCTTTTAGAAATCTTGCTGAATAGGATTTTCTTGAACATAAGCCTAATGAAATACATTTTATTTCTAATTCTGATATTAAACCTCATTGACACTTGGATAGATTTTGGACATAGCATTGATAATATATAGACATTGTTTTGGTGTTATAGAGTCATGATACCTTTTTCATAGTTCTTTCTCTTTTCCAAGAGGGAAAGGTTGCTATTGATAACCTTGACACCATTCTGGAGAAAATGGAAATGAATTTCTCTGATAAGGAATTTGAAGAACTGTCACACAATTGGCCATGTAATTATGAGTATTATACACACCCTTGTCCCCCTGAAAGGATAATTTGGGATTGTGGGTTTATGATTTCACATTTTAAAAATTTTACTTTTTTAATTCTTCAAATACAACTGATACATGTTAAGGGAACTCAGTCCAAAGGTAAGCATTTCATTTTGCTGAACTGAGCACTACCTTCATGATATTTTACAATATTCTATGTTTCTTGAAGTAAATTCAAAGAAGCAAAACCCCATGCTAGGCTCTGGAGATGAGATTTATAAAAATGTAAAACTTAGTGTTTGTTTTTAAAGGTGCATTAGATTAAGGGAGAAGAGAAATATATAGGCAAAAAAGTATAAGTGAAAATAATTTAGGGGTTAGAAATATCAGCTTATCAAAGGTGCTCACTGAGTACTAAGTGTGACCATGGTCAGTTTTAAGAATGTTGGTGCAAGTGATTGTGCTGTTTTTAAATCCTGCCCCAGCAGCCTACTTGACTTGGAGTGGAACAAATGTTGATTTAGGAATCTGACTGATATAGTTTTCAATCTCATACTAACTTTGTGATTTAGGCAAGGTTCTTACTTTTCTGAGACTCAAATTCTTTATATGTTTTTTAATAAAAGGTTTAATACAGTAACTTCATAGAAGTATGAGATAGATGCATTATATGAAAGCATCTGTCATAATATATGGCTTGGTAGACATGCATTAAATTTCATTTTCTTTCCTTCCTTGAGTGAAAGAGAACAAATTAGAGAGGTTAGGAGATCAAATGATATGGAGGAAAATACTTTAAAATTTTTGCTCTAACTTGGACATAGTAAGGGGAACATCACAC
>NW_012115944.1:38806-39240 GCF_000951035.1 Colobus angolensis palliatus
CAACTCAATCCAGGCAGGACTCCTAATGGCCCAGACCCTTCAGGAATTAAGATTTAGAACACCCAACCAGGTAAAGAAGTATGACCAGCTAAGATGCTTGCAAAGAGAATACGGAATGAGCCGTGGAAGAAGATAGTTATAAATACCTGCTACAGCCACATGATCAGTTACAAAAATAAGGACCTGTAATTATCATAACGTCATGAATACTTCTTCCTTAATTTGTTATGAATATGTGTATATGCATGTATATTCCCTCTCTTATCCCCTTATCATGTAACACAGACATATTGACTTTATATCATAGAATGTAATTATTGTTAACTTTACATCATAGTATTCAAGTTATGGATATCAAGAAGAGTAAAGAGTAAACATCATTAAAGGACTTTGCATCATCTTAAAAAAAATTTTTTTTTGCTCTAATGCTATAA
>NW_012115944.1:39970-43152 GCF_000951035.1 Colobus angolensis palliatus
GAACTACTTTGAATTTCAGTGTTCTCAAAATAAAATTATAGTGCTGTTTCTTGACAGAAGTCCTCCATTCTCTAGAGGTATTACCAATAGCATGCTTCACTTGTTATACTTTAGAAATATGAAACCTAAGTCAGCATAATAAAAATAATAATGACTACTATGTAGTGGACACTTTCTATATACCAGGCGCTGTGCCAAGTGCTTTGCATGCATTAATTCATTACTGTTATATCTATTATACAGTTACTATTATAATCTTCATTTTATAAATGAAGGACTAGAGGCTTGGAGGGTAAATATGAGGATAAAATGTGTGTAATTTTTCTTCAGATTATATCTATATATAGACCACCATCTTCATAATACAAGAGAAGATAATGATTATTTTATATATATATAATAACTAACAGAGAGTTAGTAAATAATTTTAGGTTGTTGATATATAATATAATATCTGACCTGGAATTATAAGAGGATTACCAAAATATGACTATTTTAGACTATACAATTAATTGGAAATAGCTCATATCTTTATTTTTATCTATAGCTGAATTAGTGATACAAGCATGCTAGGTATTTTGCTTATGTTGCAATTACTAAATAATTCTTAAATGTTTTTCTGGGCTCTTTTTCTAATCTTTCAAAGGAAAGAAAATTGATCCCAGTAACTTTCAGAATATTCCTGGGAGTGGGAGTATGTCGGTTAAACTCACAGATAAGGAAATGTTCAGCTGATGAATTTCCCTTCAAGGGAGCTTTGTTTTGAGGCTTGTGTGTGAAAATTTCCAGATCTATGTCATCATACTAATGTTTCATAAAATATGTTGAGGAAAACATTAGCTCAATATAACTGTAATGAAAGATAAAACTGTTTTGTGATTGAATTTTTGGTATATTTATAGCAGCAAACCATTCACTTATGGGTTCTTCCATCAGTATTAAACAATTTTGAATGGTATACCAGAATTACCTACAAGCCTAAAGTCTAAGTATAAAAAAAGAAGGAAACAAGTCTGAGAGGTACAGAGGAAGAAAGTAAGGAGGTAGTCATAAAGACAAAAAATATTGGAGGAATGGATATGTGTGTGTAGCAAATTCAAATTTGACATACTGCAAACTGAGATACACAATAAATGTGGTGTGTTCTTTATTTTTTCTAACCTCATTTCTCTCTTAGTCCCCCATCCTATTCTGGCTGTGGGTAGGATGTTGAAAGCTGAGAGGGTACGGCTCAGATTGACCGGTAATCCAGTTTCTTCTGGTTTAAGCAAAAAATCAGTGTCTTTTGGCTGACCCAGCTCATTTTGGGAAATTATCAGTTTTCAAGTCTTTCCCTTACTTCCCCTCAGAAAGGCACCCCAGTATAAGGGAAAGCTTGAATGTCTTCCTGGTGATAGAAGAGGGCAGCCAGACTTTGTCTTATTGTCTGGGTTCTTGATACTCTCTTTAGCAATGTCCCATATTTCATGGGTTTCCATGGATCCTGTTGACCTCTCCTGCAGAATTCTACTGCTTGAAAAATTCACGATCTGTTTTCTCTGCAAAGTCAAGATTCTGTGATCCTTCCTTCCCTAACTTGGCTCAGCCTTAGCACT
Source organism: Colobus angolensis palliatus (assembly GCF_000951035.1). NCBI lineage: Eukaryota > Metazoa > Chordata > Mammalia > Primates > Cercopithecidae > Colobus > Colobus angolensis. Next base: position 41,566 of record NW_012115944.1, read on the forward strand.
CACTGGTGATGAGGGCCTTTGAGTCTCAGTTAAGTGTTTTGTCTGTACCCAGACTGGGCTGTTTACCCCAATAGCTTGTGTTAGGAATCATCTTGCCCTTTGACTTGATATCCCATGGCAAACCCACTGGCCTTCATCTCTGAAATACCTTTCACATTCCTCACTGGAAGTACATGGAAGTATCTGAATTTCTCACATATCACACAAAAACCAAAGGAGACCAAGGGATGGCATATTTTCAGCCCTTTGTCTGCCTACATACACCATGCCACAATATCTATCCTTCATGACAATGGAATGCTAATGCCTGAGCACTTAGTGAGGTGGTAACTTCACAAAGTTCCAAATAGGAAGTGTGACCCAAGTCTTTGTTGCTTTTTTCATACCCTACCCTCATCCCACCGGCATATCTGGAATTTTTCTTCTATCTTATCTCCTCTTGGAGAGGGGAGTTCCGGTGGAGATGGAAGGTGGGCAGTAGGCTGCAAGAACACTTACACCTCTCTGTAAATGGAGATAAATAGATAAAAGGGAAATAGAAGAAAGGTGATAAGTAGTTAGATAGGTAGGTAGATAGATAGATGATAGCTAGATAAAAATATATTACTGTAACTATTTCTCTTCCCAGTTGCACTTTCTTAAACCATAAAGTGGTTTTCTTTTCTCTTCTTATCAAGTAGAAGGTAGAAAGAAGGAGGAAAAGAGTTTCCCTTATGTAATTTTTGGCCTCTCAGTCCTCTAGTTTACAGTAACACTAAGTGTCAGACCTTGAAGTTCTGCTTTGTAAAAGTAGCCTTTAAACATTAAAAACAAGTTTTTTCTTTTGAAGTAGTGTAAATCCTGTGGCTGATTTGGGAAAGGTTGCTTGAAAGAAAGGAAATGTGAGAAATAAAAGTACATTGATATAATTTAAAGTGTTATACCTGTACACATATTCAGCATGACAGGGTGTCACAATTGCTTCAAGAGTGACAAGATTTTGGCCTCACTTCCATATTTTAATGAAGATATTTCTTTTCTTTCTTTTTTTTTTTTTGTGTGCTTTGTTTGTTTGTTTGTTTATTTGTTTAGAGACAAGGTCTTGCTATGTTGCCCATGCTGGTCTTGAACTGTTGGGCCCAAGCTATCCTCCTTGGCCTCCCAAAGTGCTGGGATTATGGGTGTGAGCCACCACGGCCAGCCGGTGAAGATATTCCTTTTTGTTTTTTCTTTGTCATCCTCATCAGATATTCCTAATTTTTAAGGCAAATCAGGAAAGTGCTCTTTTATGAAACTTAAACTATTTTATGAATTTTATTTCTCTTCTCTGTGAGTTGTATTTTGCCTTTTTTTTTTATTTAAAACTTTTCTATTTAGGCTGTCAATCAGTGATCTGTTCTCCACTATAGTTTCATCTCTAAGAATATTATAGATCTTAGTTATTTCTTGTGTTCTGCTAGCTTTTGAATGTGTTTGCTCTTGCTTCTCTCGTTCTTTTAATTGTGATGCTAGGGTGTCAATTTTAGATCTTTCCTGCTTTCTCTTGTGGGCATTTAGTGCTATAAATTTCCCTCTACACACTGCTTTAAATGTGTCGCAGAGATTCTG
>NW_012115944.1:44923-56977 GCF_000951035.1 Colobus angolensis palliatus
TAGCATTAGGAGATATACCTAATGTAAATGACAAGTTAATGGGCGCAGCACACCAACATGGCACATGTATACATATGTAACAAAGCTGCACTTTTTGCACAAAGTATATATATATATAAAAAGAATGTTATGGAAATGGAAATGGAATAATAGAATGTGAAGATTTATGAAGCCATCTTAGGTGCATTTTACCTGTTTCTTGGATTCCGTGAAGCTAGTGCAGAACTTACAGGTTAAGGAGACATTGTGCCATAACCACATTGTTTTGGTTGGTGGAAATAATGGTTTAAGATTCCAGATTGTAATGATATATTGTCTTCACCATCCTTCTGATCTTCATAACTGAGAGTGCTTCTCTATCCTGTCATCCTGGCTGCCCACCCAATCACAGGACCAGCAGCTGTTTCTTACTTCTTACTATGTGATGTACCTCTTGCTTATGCCCAACTGCTACTGACTGGTCCCTGTCTTGTTTCTTCTTCCAGGCTTCTTCTGGTCTGAATTTGTACCTTGGTTCCCTGTTTTCAGTATCTCAGTCTATAGGGAAATAGTTCTAAAGTCAATTATTTACTTCCTGCTTCCAGATGTCCCTGTATACTCCTCCTCTCAAGCCTTCCTGGTGTTTAAGCTCTGATGGTTGCCAAAGTGTTCCATTCCAGTTCTTCCAGCTGAGCCCCAGCCAGCCTGTAGGTGTTGCTCTGGCCCTTTGTGATTCTGCGATTGACAGTTTTTATTATGAATTCCAGCAGTGCTGGTGTACCTGTTGCCCATCTGCTTCCAGTGTGAAGGCTAATAAGGGGAGATGCTACTTGTGGAGTCCACATGTTGTGCACTTTCTGGATAAAAGAATTGTCCCCTGGGACCCTGCCAAGTCCTGGTATGCTGATAACATGGCAGCCTGTCACCACAATGGATTGATTTTCTCCTCCCACCATCACTGTCACCAAATAGCTTCATTTCCACATTAGGTGTAGGATTTAAAGCCTACATGTGCCACCTGGGATGCCCTCTTCCCTTTTCTCTTTGTAAATATTATCTGTCCTGAAAGATGTGATACCTTTATCCTGTGTTTCTATTTCTGCATATATTGAGTATACCCTGCCTGCCTGGTTTCTGCAATTGTTTTCTTTTAAGATGTCTTGCCACTATCATAGATACCTTACAGTAAATAGACTTCACAGATCATGTGTTATGCAGTCTCTCTGGTGCTGTTGCTTGTGCTGGTGACTGACCCCAGGAGAAAAGCCTGATATGGTGGATTATCCTTCTGTTGGATCTTCCTACTGGAATGTGGTGGACTGTTACTGACCATCTCTACACTTGTCTCCTATTTTCCCGAGTGCAGACCCTTGAGAAATAAGAAGAGGGAGCTTCAGCCTTTATTCTGAAGTTTCAAACTACTTCTAAATCCTTAAATTTTTTTATTCAGGAGAATCCAGGAATCAAAGTTAAGTAATTATAACATGCCAGTACACATCAAGCAGACTTGAATTGAGAAGAGATGGGAAAAGGGACAGATTGATCATTCTGTCACTCCTCTACCTTCCCAAAACTTCCATCTCCATTATTTGTGGGCTCATAGTGGTTGCAAACAATTAGGGTTTGGGAATTATCAGTTTAAGAGTGTATATGTATGCACCTGCTCACAGATCCACACCCATTAGATTGGATTCCTGGAACAGGTACATGAGAGGCCAGGTGAAAAGTAAAAAAAAAAGCCAAACTCTAGCATTGTGGAAATAAGTTCAGTATCAAAAGGTATGAATTACTGGTCGATTTCAAACTTGGGGGAAAGGCTATGAAGCATTTGTATTGACTTAGCTGTAGCATAGGAGAGCATGGTCTGAAATCTATTGTTACTACTATGAATGACACTACTCATTATTAGTAAAGAACTATTACCATTGTAGGAAATCTAAGAATGTCTTTTGTGATGTACACTGTTTGAGCATTACCCTTCATCCCAAAGAAAGACATGTATCATCACAATGATGAATATATATTCGGTTATATCCCTTTGCTAAATGTTTGTCTTCTCAGCTAAATATTAGTCTTTTACAATAAGTTTTTTCTCAGTAATGACCATGAGTAGGTGATCAGATATATTTCACAGTGAAGACATAAACTAAGTCTGAGAAGACGTATCAGAATGAAATCTTCCCTGGTTTGAAAGCTTTCAATGGTGAGATGGGTGATGAATTAACAAATCACTCTCAATTTACCTCTTTGTTATCATAGTTCCTAATCATTTGAGAAGGAATCCTGCTACTTTCCAATATATGGATCGAACATAATTTACATTATTTTTTATCTTGGCAGAATGTCTTTTTTGGTTTATTTATATTGATCATATTTATACACATTTTGATACACTTTCCTAGAGAAGAGACTGAGTTTATTTTTAAAGGTTGTGAAATGCAAGAGAATTGCCATTCAGTGATTGTGGTTAGAGTGGACAATGAGTCTAGTTTGGGTTAAAAAGGTAAATGAGCCTACCTTTTGCTCAGAAGTAGTTATTAAAATGTATCAAGCACTTGCTGACAGAATTCTAGGTTTTTTCACATGTAACTTTACCCCCACAGAAACTCTGTGAAACAGGTAGGAACATTTTCATTTCATACAACACAAAACTGGAAACCAAAGAAGTTAGGTTACTTGAATAAGTTCCTGTAGATAATAAATAGTAGAAAACAGTTTTCAAACCCATGTATTCTTATTCCAACTATTGTAATTTTCTCATTTCACTAAAAATTCTTATTTTCATTATAAGAATAATATGCTGGAAGCTAATTTTGTTCCCTTTGAAAGTTTATGGTGTGTATGTTTATTCTTCTAAAAAGATTTAAGGGAACTAAGCTTAATTCTAACCATATTGAATCTCTGTGTAAATTTAAACAGGTTTCAGTGATCTTAAGTCTACTTGCAAAACAAAATCTTTAATGCACAAGCAAATATAGGGTGGAACATCTCAGCATTAGTGGGAATTTTCATATTTCTTTCTCTTTACTAAGGAGAGACAGTAGATATCAGAGACTTGGACAACGTACTAGGAAACATGGGGATTGAACTTACCAAAGAAGAACTTGGAGAGCTGACAAGAAACCTTCCAGTTGATGGTAACTCATTTTAGATATAAAAAAATTCTTCATAAGAGGGTCGAGGGTTTACATATGAGTATTTCTATGTAATTTCGTGATAATAAAAAACCTTGCAACATCTCAGAAAGATTCAGTTTCAGAGCAAGAACAAAGCCTGTCTTCATTTTCTAAATCCACATAAAATACAAAGCATTTGACTAGATTGATTCCAAAATTGTTTTTCACATCTGGGAATGTTCAGGAAGCCAAAGAAAAGAGTGGAAAAAGAAAGGAATGAAAGAAAGTTAATGTGTATTATTTCCATATTTCCCATTCATTTTTGTATTCTGACTCAACTCCCTAACACTACTGAAACTTCTCTAAGGACATCATAAGTTGCCATTTGTCACTTGCATTAGACATTATTCATTCTGTTTCTTATTGGAGCTCTCTGCTGTCTTTGATATTGATGATAAATCTGACCTTGAACTTTTGTTCCCCTAGCTTCTGTGTTGTTACCACAATCTGGATTTTCTCATTCTGATTTTCATTTTACATCCTCTCTCTGGAAAATCTCACTCATATCTACTGTTTTACATATCACCTACATGCTGATGACTTTCAAGTCTGTATTTTTACACAGACCTCTCTCCTGCACTGCAGACTGGTATATCTAAATGCCTGCTAGACATTTCTACTCCAATATTCCATAGAAGACATCCTTTGACCTATTTGAAACTGAATTCACTGGTTCCCTGTCCAAGCTACCTTCTAGTCCTATATTCTCTGTTCCATTTGTGCTATCACTGTCTATTTAGTCATCTAAGCTAGTTATGTGGGATTCATTTTTTATAACCACTTGTTTCCTATCACCTCCTATCTGGACTATCACTTTGTCATGCCAGTTTTATCTCAAACTACCATACATAGATGATTGGATATACGACAAAGCAAGAATACTAAAATGTTGATAGTAGAATTTAGGTGATAGGCCTGTTCGTTGTACAGTTTTTTTCAACTTTGCCATATGTTTGAAAATTTACTTAATGAAACGTTGAAAAAAAATCCATATATAAATCTGTTAACATCTCTTTGTTCCTTCTATCATTGTCATATTTCAGGTTGTTTCCTTCCTGATTTCAGCTATTACAATGGCTTCTGCAAAGTAGCCATCATAGTGATCTATATGAAATGCAAATCTGACCGCATCATGACTCAATTTAAAAGTGTTTAATGACTTACAATCATGTACTAAAAAATGTCTTAAGTCCGTTGATATGGAAAACAAGTTCCTTCATGATTTGGATCCTGTTTACCTAATCTAGTATTTTACCCTCCAATAATATTGCACTTTTATTCCATTTTTATATCATAGAATAAAGTAACTTTATATCACTTATATTTTATATCATGCTTTTTATCACTTCCTTGCATTGTTTATGATATCTCCATTACTCAGGGGGCCTCTCCTTTCCCTTCATATGACTAACTCTTTCTCATTGCTTATCAGAATTGAGAGCCATGTGTTTTTTTTTTTCAGAAAGTTTTCTCTTAACTACCTAGACTATATTAGATACCTCTTTTCTGTATTTCCACAATAACTGTGCATATATTTTTCATTATATTTGCCACATTGTACTGTAATTGTATATTTATGTTTATTTGCCTATCTTATCACTTTAATATGAGCCTTAAAGTAGGGGTGAACATATTATTTATCTTCCAATACCTAGAATAGCACTTGGCATATAAGTAGGTACTCCATAAATGTTAAATTAGAGATGAACAAATTACTGAGTAAATGAGAGAATGACATAATGAATAAGTGAATGAATAGATATTGACAGGATAATTCCTAAAGAAAATGAAGCACTGCTTTTGGTCAGGACAGTAATATTTACACCTGGTATAATGTAACCATTTATTTGCAACAATTCCGAGTGACATGCTGTATCAAAGTCTGTTAGGAATAGACCAGAGATGAACATATGGTCTTTGTCACCAAAGACCTGTGTCATTATCAGAATTGAGGGTCTTCAGAGAATTAACTTGCATGGATGGTATTTTTCATCATGTTTATAAGAAAGCATAATAGCCCAGTAAGAACATATTCTTTCCCAAGCCAGACTTTACGGTCCAATGGTCAAGGGCCAGCTTACTAATATGGAATTAACTCTTGAAGACTATGTTTTATTGGATTGTTTCAAGTGTTGCTATGCAGGAAGAAGATAAAGAGGTAGTGATACATAGGGTGGGCTCTAGTTCCTCAACCTTGGCTTCAACCATAGCAGTTTATTAGAGTCATCAATTTTTATATGTTTATCTCTCATACAACCTATACACTCATACATTATTTATACATTCATACATTAACATCCTCAAATTGTCCTTTGTATTGTGAATTCAAACTTGGGACCTTAGCTGAAATGACTGTATGGTAACATGGTCTGGCAGCTGGCATTTCAATTTGGTAGTTGCCATCTTTTTCTAGACAGCAATGTTTCTCTTATTATTTTAATATATGATTGTGCATATACATATGCATGCATACATACTTAAATTTTGCTCTTATTATATAAAAATAAGGAGAAAATGGAAGCTTAAATGCTGATACTAGTCATAAGCGTAGTCCTCAAATATAATTATACATCTGAAATAGGCATGTAGAAAGAGTTAATTTCAACTTTGGTTTATGTGTTTCAATTGGATAGGAAAAGAGCATATATGAAATTGTGGGGACATAGTTCTAAATACTGTGTTTAAACAGTATAATACAATTAGAAATTATGTTTTAGCCTTCTTGGAATGGAAGTTCTTGTCTTGCTACATGTAAATCTATTATTCACTTTTTTCTTTGAGAACATATGGGGTTGTCTATTGTGCTACACCATACTGTTTTGTTTCTAAGAATTTAAAAAGTTGAAAAATGACAAAAAAGAGTTATTCAATTAAAGTGAAGCTAAATAATGATGTATAATAACAAACTTTAGCTGGTTTCTGGATTATTATTTAGAAATAATTTTTTCCTGAATTCACTTTATCTTACAGCTAAAGGGGAGACTGATTTGAAATCATTGATGGATACAGTGCAAGTTATTACAGGTTAGTAAGAAGTTACTATGAATTTAAGATCCTAATATTTTAAGCCATATTTTCTATGATAAATATTTTACTACAGTTTGACATATATAATTATATTATATAATCATATGTGTCCAACTTAAGAATGATCACAAAATGAACATACACACATACCCATTTAACTATAACCTAGATTGTGAAATAAAAGATTACCCATAACCCAGAAGACTCCTGATACCACTACATACACTCTTCCTCCTTACTTTTTGGAGGCAATTACTATCCTGAATTCTAGGACCACATATTTACTAGTTTTGTCTGTTTTTGAACTTTACATAAATGAAACTATACAATCTGTATTCTTCTATGTCTAATTTCTTTCACTCAACATTATGTCACATGCTATTCTCAGATTCATTCATATTGTTGCATGCAGCAGTAGTTTGCTCGTTTTCACTGCTTTATAGTACAAAGACTAATAAACTGTCATCAAGTAGAAATCTTTTGGGAACCTATTTTGGTATGGGGAATGATTTCAATTAGTTTGTTGTACTTGGATACATTGCTGTGTAATATTCCATTGTGTAAGTACACTATAATGTATTTGTCAATTCTACTACTGACGGACATTTCTAGTTTGGGCAATTACAAATGATATTTTTATACATGCCTTTTGGTGAACATATGTGCATGATTATGTGGCCAAACATAGAAATTGGATTGCTTTGTTATAGAATTATGTATACTTTATTAGATATTGTCATTCAATTTTCCAAAGTAGTAGTACCATTTTACAATTCAACCAACAGTGTATGAGAGTTTTGCTTTATATCTTTGCCTGATACTTGATACTGTCTTTTTCATGTTAACATGTATTACTATCCCACTGTATTTATAATTTGCATTTCCCTAATGATGAATGATGTTGAGCACCTTTTTTATATTTCTTAGTTATTTGGATAATCTCTTTTGTAAAGTTCTTCTTAATGTCTGTTATCTATTTGTCTGTTTGGATGTCTGTCTTTTACTTTTGATTTTTTAAACTTGCTGTCTTTTACTTATTTTTTAATATATTCTAGATACAAGTCCATTGTAGGTTATAAATTGCAAATATCTCACTGTATGTATTAGATTTTTCACTTGAAGTATACTTTTTACAGAACAAAAGTTCCTATTTTTGCATGTAGTCTAGTCTTCTCTTTTATGGTAGAATATTTGGGAAGGGATAATCTGTGCAGCAAACCACCATGGCACACGTTTGCCTGAATAACAAACCGATGGCCGGGCACAGTGGCTCAGCCTGTGATCCTAGCACTTTGGGAGGCCAAGGTGGGCAGATCACGAGGTCAGGAGATCAAGACCATCCTGGCTAACACAGTGAAACCCTGTCTCTACTAAAAATACAAAAAATTAGCCAGGCGAGGTGGTGGGCATCTGTATTCCCAGCTACTCCAGAGGCTGAGGCAGGAGAATGGTGTGAACCCAGAAGACGGAACTTGCAGTGAGCCGAGATCATGCCACTGCACTCCAGCCTGGGCAACAGAGTGAGACTCCATCTCAAAAAATAAATAAATAAAAATAAAATAAAATAAAATAAAATAAAACAAACCTGCACATCCTGCAAATGTGCCCCTGAACTTAAAATAAAAGAAGAGAAATCCTTGCTTACACCAAGCCCATGAAAATATTTTCTTATTTCATTTTTAGGACCTTTGTTATTTTACTTTCACATTTAGATCTATAATCCATGATGTAGGATAAGGGTGACAATTCAGTTTTTTCTAAGTAGATATTCAGCACCATTTATTGAAAAGAATATAGTTTTCTCACTGCAGTGTAAGGCTATCTTTTCATAAATCAAAGACCATAAATGTGTTTGTGTATCTGGACTATTTAATCTGTTACTTTATTGTTGTTTTTTGTGTGTCCTTGTACCAGTGTACCATTCTCTTAATATATTCAATGTATCTTATATCCGAAGTGTAAATCCTTTTTTATGACTGCCCTGGCTATTCTTGGCCTTTTGTATTTCCTTATACATTTCAAATCAAACTTTAATTCACCCTCAGTACTGCTGGGGTTTTTATTGAATCTAGGCCAATTTTTTTTCAATTTATTAAACTTTAAGTTCTGGGATACATGTACAGGTTTGTTACTGAGGTATATATGTGCCCTGCACCCATCAACCCATCATCTAGGTTTTAAGCCCTGCATCCATTAGGTATTTGTCCTAATGCTCTCCCTCCCCTTGCCCCCACCCCCAACAGGCCCCGGTGTGTGATGTTCCCCTGCCTGTGTCCATGTGTTCTCATTGTTCAACTCCCACTTATGAGTGAGAACATGCGGTGTTTGGTCTTCTGTTTCTGTGTTAGTTTTGCTGAGAATGCTGGTTTCCAGCTTCATAAAGTCCCTGCAAAGGACATGAACTCATTCTTTTTTATAGCTGCATAGTATTCCATTGTGTATATGTGCCACATTTTCTTTATCAAGCCTATCATTGATGGGCATATGGGTTGGTTCCAAGTCTTTGCTATTGTGAATGGCACTGTAATAAACATTCATGTGCATGTGTCTTAATAGTAGAATGATTTATAATCCTATGGGTGTATACCCAGTAATGGGATTGCTGGATCAAATGGTATTTCTGATTCTAGATCATTGAGGAATCACCACACTGTCTTCCACAATAGCTGAACTGATTTACACTCCCACCAACAGTGTAAAAGCATTGCTATTTCTCTACATCCTCTCCAGAATCTGTTGTTTGCTTGCTGACTTTTTAATTATCACCATTCTAACTTGCATGAGATGATATCTCATTGTGGTTTTGATTTGCATTTCTCTAATGACCAGTGATAATGAGCTTATTTTTCATATGTTTGTTGGCTGCATAAATGTCTTGAGAAGTGTCTGTTCATGACCTTTGTCAAACTTTTTTTTGTTTGTTTGTTTGAGACGGAGTCTTGCTCTGTCGCCCAGGCTAGAGTGCAGTGGTGCAATCTCAGCTCACTGCAACCTCCGCCTCTTGGGTTCAAGCAATTCTCCTGCCTCAGCTTCCCAAGTAGCTGAGATTACAGGTGCTGCCAGTGTGCCCAGCTACCTTTGCCCAAATTTTGATGGAGTTGTTTTTATTTTATTGTAAATTTGTTTAAGTTCCTTGTAGATTCTGGATATTAGACCTTTGTCAGATGGATAGATTGCAAAAATTTTATCCTGTTCTGTAGGTTGCCTGTTCACTCTGAGGATAGTTTCTTTAGCTGTACAGAAGCTCTTTAGTTTGATTAGATCCCATTTGTTAATTTTGGCTTTGGTTGCAATTGCTTTTTGTGTTTTAGTCATGAAGTCTTTGCCCATGCCTATGTCCTGAATGGTATTGCTATGTTTTCTTCTAGGGCTTTTATGGTTTTTGGATTTACGTTTAAGTCTTTAATCCATCTTGACTTAATTTTTGTATGAAGTGTAAGGAAGGGTTCCAGTTTCAGTTTTCTGTACATGACTAGCCAGTTTTCACAGCACAATTTATTAAACAGGGAATCCTTTTCCTATTGCTTGTTTTCATCAGGTTTGTCAAAGATCATTTGGTTGTAGAAGTGTGGTGTTATTTCTGCGGCCTCTGTTCTGTTCCATTGGTCTATATATCTGTTTTGGTACAAGTACCGTGCTGTTTTGGTTACTGTAGGCTTGTAGTAGAGTTTGAAGTCAGGTAGCATGATGCCTTTAGCTTTGTTCTTTTTGGTTAGGATTGTCTGGGCCATATAGGTTCTTTTTCAATTCCATATGAAATTTAAAGTAGTTTTTTGTAGTTTTGTGAAGAAAATCAGTGGAAGCTTGTTGGGAATAGCATTGAATCTATAAATTACTTTAGGCAGTATGGCCATTTTCACAATATTGATTCTTCCTATCCATAAGCATGGAATGTTTTTCCATTTATTTGTGTCCATTCTTATTTCCTTGAGCAGTGGCTTGTAGTTCTCCTTGAAAAGTTCCTTCACGTCCCTTTTAAGTTGTATTCCTAGGTATTTTATTTTCTTTGTAGCAGTTATGAATGGGAGTTCACTCATGATTTGGCTCTCTATTATTGATGTATAAGAATGCTTATGATTTCTGCACATTGATTTTGAATCCTGAGACTTTGCTAAAGTTACTTGTTAGCTTAAGGAGTTTTGGGGCTGAGACGATGGGGTTTTCTAAATATACAGTCATGTCATCTGCAAACAGAGACAATTTGACTTCCTTTCTTGTTATTTGTGTATCCTTTATTTCTTTCTCTTGCCTGATTGCCCTGGCCAGAACTTCCAATACTATGTTGAATAGGAGTGGTGAGAGAGGGCATTCTTGTCTTGTGCCGGTTTTCAAAGGGAATGCTTCCAGCTTCTGCACATTCACTATGATATTGGCTATGAGTTTGTCATAAATAGCTCCAGGAATTTGTTCATTTCTTCTATATTTTCTAGTTTGTTTGCATAGAGGTATTTATAGTATTCTCTGATGGTAGTTTGTATTTCTCTGGGGTCACTGATGATATCCCCTTTATCATTTTTTATTGTGTCTCTTTGATTCTTCTCTCTTTTCTTCTTTATTAGTCTGGCTAGCGGTCTATAAATTTTGTTAATCTTTTCAAAAAACCAGCTCCTGAATTCTTTGATTGTTTGAAGGCTTTTTTGTATCTCTATCTCCTTCAGTTCTGCTCTTATCTTAGTTGTTTCTTGCCTTCTGCTAGCTTTTGAATGTGTTTGCTGTTGCTTCTCTAGTTCTTTTAATTGTGGTGTTAGGGTATCAATTTTAGATCTTTCCTGCTTTCTGTTGTGGGCATTTAGTGCTATAAATTTCCCTCTACACACTGCTTTAAATATGTCCCAGAAATTCTGGTATGTTGCGTCTTTGTTCTCACTGGTTTCAGAGAACTTATTTATTTCTGCCTTCATTTCATTATTTACCCAGTAGTCATTCAGGAGCAGGTTGTTCAGTTTCCATGTAGTTGTTTTGTTTTGAGTGAGTTTCTTAATCCTGAGTTCTAATTTGATTGCACTGTGGTCTGAGAGACTGTTTGTTATGATTTCCGTTCTTTTGTATTTGCTGAGGAGTGGTTTACTTCCAATTATATGGTTGATTTTAGACTAAGTGTGACGCGGTGCTAAGAAGAATGCATATTCTGTTGATTTGGGATGGAGAGGTCTGTAGATGTCTCTTAGGTCTTTTAGGTCTTTTGGTCCAGAGATGAGTTCAAGTCCTAAATATCCTTCTTAATTTTCTGTCTTATTGATCTGTCTAATTTTGACAGTGGGGTGTTAAAATCTCTTACTATTATTGTATGGGAGTCTAAGTATCTTTGTAGGTCTCAAAAAACTTGCTTTATGAATCTAGGTGCTCCTGTATTCAGTGCATATATATTTAGGATAGTTAGCCCTTCTTGTTGCATTGGTCCCTTTCTCATTATATAATGCCCTTCTTTGTCTTTTTTGATCTTTGTTGGTTTAAAGTCTGTTTCCACTTGCTTGGTAAACATTCCTCCATCCCTTTATGTTGAGCCTATGTGTCTCTTTACATGTGAGATGAGTCTCCTGAATATGGCACACTGATGGGCCTTGACTCTTTATCCAACCTGCCAGTCTGTGTCTTTTAATTGGGGCATTTAGCCCATTTAAATTTAACGTTAATATTGTTATATGTGAATTTGATACTGTTATCACGATGCTAGCTGTTCAATTTGCAGATTAGCTGATGCAGTTTCTTCATCGTGTTGTTGGTCTTTATATTTTGGTATGTTTTTGAAGTGGGTGGTACTGGTTATTCTTTTATTATTATTATTATTCTACTTTAAGCTCTAGGGTACATGTGCACAAGGTGCAGGTTTGTTACATATGTATACATGTGCCATGTTGGTGTCTGCACCCAT
>NW_012115944.1:62120-63989 GCF_000951035.1 Colobus angolensis palliatus
ATCTATTGAGATAATCATGTGGTTTTTGTTTTGGTTCTGTTTATATGCTGGATTACGTTTATTGATTTGCATATGTTGAACCAGCCTTGCATCCCAGGGATGAAGCCGACTTGATCTTAGTGGATAAACTTTTTCACGTGCTGCTGGATTCATTTTGCCAGTATTTTATTGAGGATTTTTGCATTGATGTTCACCAGGGATATTGATCTAAAATTCTCTTTTTTTGTTGTGTTTCTGCCAGGCTTTGCTATCAGGATGACACTGGCCTAATAAAATGAGTTAGGGAGGATTCCCTCTTTTTCTATTGATTGGAATAGTTTCAGAAGGAATGGTACCAGCTCCTCTTTGTACCTCTGGTAGAATTTGGCTATGAATCCGTCTGGTCCTGGACTTTTTCTGGTTGGTAGGCTATTAATTATTGCCTCAATTTCAGAACCTGTTATTGGTCTATTCAGGGATTCCACTTCTTCCTGGTTTAGTCTTGAAAAGGTGTACGTGTCTAGGAATTGATCCATTTCTTCTAATTTTTCTATTTATTTGCATAGAGGTGTTCGTAGTATTCTCTGATGGTAGTTGTATTTCTGTTTGTATTTCTGATAGCCCCTTTATCATTTTTTGTCATGTCTATTTGAGTCTTCTGTCTTTTCTTCTTTATTAGTCTTGCTAGTGACCTGTCAATTTTGTTGATCTTTTCAGAAAACCAGCTCCTGGATTCATTGATTGTTTGAAGGGTTTTTGTGTCTCTATCTCCTTCAGTTCTGCTCTGATCTTAGTTATTTCTTGCCTTCTGCTAGCTTTCAAATGTGTTTGCTCTTGTTTCTCTAGTTCTTTTAATTGTGATGTTAGGGTATCAATTTTAGGTCTTTCCTGCTTTCTGTTGTGGGCTTATAATGCTATAAATTTCCCTCTACACACTGCTTTAAATGTGTCCCAGAAATTCTGGTATGTTGCGTCTTTGTTCTCATTGGTTTCAAAGAACATCTCTATTTCTGCCTTCATGTTCAGGAGAAGGTTGTTCGGTTTCCATGTAGTTGAGCAGTGTGTAGTGAGTTTCTTAATCCTGAGTTCTAATTTGATTGCACTGTATTCTGAGAAACAGTTATAATTTCTGTTCTTTTACATTTGCTGAAGAGGGCTTTACTTCCAACTATGTGGTCAATTTTGGAATAAGTGTGATGTGGTGCTGAGAAGAATGTGTATTCTGTTGATTTGTTGTGGAGAGTTCTCTAGATGTCTCCTAGGTCCACTTGGTGCAGACCTGAGTTCAATTCCTGGATATCCTTGTTAACTTTCTGTCTTGTTGATCTGTCAAAGGTTGACAGTGGGGTGTTAAACTCTCCCATTATTATTGTGTGAGAATCTAAGACTCCTTTTAGTTCCCTCAGGACTTGCTTTATGAATCTGGGTGACCCTGTATTGGGTGGATATATATTTAGGATAGTTAGCTCTTCTTGTTGAATTGATCCCTTTACCATTATGTAATGGCTTTGTCTCTTTTGATCTTTGATGGTTTAAAGTCTGTTTTATCAGAGACTAGGATTGCAACCCCCACTTTTTTTTTGTTTTGTTTTCCATTTGCTTGGTACATCTTCCTCCATCCCTTTATTTTGAGCCTATGTGTGTCTCTGCACGTGAGATGGGTCTCCTGAATACAGTACACTGATGGGTCTTGAGTCTTTATCCAGTTTGCCAGTCTGTGTCTTTTAATTGGAGCATTTAGCCCATTTACATTTAAGGTTACTATTTTTATCTGTGAATTTGATCCTGTCATTATGATGTTAGCTGCTTATTTTGCTCATTAGTTGATGCCGTTTCTTCCTACCATTGATGATCTTTACAATTTGGCATGTTTTTGCAGTGGCTGGTACC
>NW_012115944.1:71802-82063 GCF_000951035.1 Colobus angolensis palliatus
TCCCTTTTCATTCTTTTTTCTCTAATATTGTCTTTACGCTTTATTTCATTAAGTTGGTCTTCCATCTCTGATATCCTTTCTTCTGTTTGATCGATTTGGCTATTGATACTTGTGTATGCGTCATGAAGTTCTCATGCTGTGTTTTTCAGCTCCATCAGGTCATTTATGTTCTTCTCTAAACTGGTTATTCTAGTCAGCAGTTCCTGTAACCTTTTATCAAGATTCTTAGCTTCCTTGCATTGGGTTAGAACATGCTCCTTTAGCTTGGAGGAGTTTGTTATTACCTACCTCCTGAAGCCTACTTCTGTCAATTCATCAAATTCATTCTCTGTCCAGTTTTGTGCCCTTGCTGGAGAGTAGTTGCGATCATTCGGAGGAGAAGAGGCATTCTGGTTTTTGGAATTTTCAGCATTTTTGCGTTGGTTTTTCCTCATCTTTGTGGATTTATCTACCTTTGATTTTTGATGCTGATGGTTTTTGGATGGGGTTTTCCTGTTTGTGTCCTTTTTGTTGATGTTTATGTTATTGCTTTCTGTTTGTTAGTTTTGCTTCTAACAGTTAGGCCCCTCTTCTGCATGTCTGCTGGAGTTTGCTGGAGGTCCACTTCAGACCCTGTTTGCCTGGGTATCACCAGTGCAAACATTGCTGCCTGCTACTTCCTCTGGAAGCTTCGTCCCAGAGAGGCACCCACCTGATGCTGGCCAGAGCTCTCCTGTATGAGGTCTGTCGACCCCTGCTGGGAGGTGTCTCACAGTCAGGAGGCATAGGGGTCAGGGGCCCATTTGAGAAGGCAGTCTGCCCCTTAGCCAAGCTCGAGTGCTGTCCTGGGAGATCCACTGTTCTTGTTAGAGCCAACAGACAGGAACATTTAAGTCTGCTGAAGCTGTGCCCACAGCTGCCCCTTCCCCCAGGTGCTCTGTCCCAGGGAGATGGGAGTTTTATCTATAAGCCCCTGACTGGGGCTGCTGCCTTTCTTTCAGATATGCCTTGCCAAGTGAGGCGGCATCTAGAGAGGCAGTCTAGCCCCAGGGGCTTTGCTGTGCTGCAGTGAGTTCTGCACAGTCAGAGTTAACACTGTTAGGGGAAAACTGCCTACTCAAGCCTCAGTAATGGCAGATGCCCCTCCCCCCACCAAGCTCGGTCATCCCAGGCTGACTTCAAACTGCTGTGCTGGCAGTGAGAATTTCAAGCCAGTGGTTCTTAGCTTGCTGGGCTCCATGGAAGTGGTACCTGCTGAACGAGACCACTTGGCTCCCTGGGTTCAGTACCCGTTCCAGGGGAGTGAACGGTTCTGTCTTGCTGGGGTTCCAGGCACCACTGGAGTATGAAAAAAAATTCCTGCAGCTAGCTCAGTATCTGCCTGAACAGCCGCCCAGTTTTGTGCTTGAAACCCAGGGCCCTGGTGGTGTAGGCACACAAGGGAACCTCCTGGTCTATGGGGTGCAAAAACCATGGGAAAAGCATAGTATCTGTGCTGGATAGCACAGTCCCTTATGGCACAGTCCCTTGGCTAGGGGAGGGAGTTCCCCAGCTCCTTAAATTTCCCAGGTGATGAGACGCCCTACACTGCTTCTGCTCGTGCTCCGTAGGCTGCACCCACTGTCTAGCCAGTCTCAATGAGATGAACCAGGTACCTCAGTTGGAAATGCAGAAATCACCCACCTTCTGCATTGGTCTCACTGGGAG
This sequence comes from Colobus angolensis palliatus, assembly GCF_000951035.1. Taxonomy (NCBI): domain Eukaryota; kingdom Metazoa; phylum Chordata; class Mammalia; order Primates; family Cercopithecidae; genus Colobus; species Colobus angolensis. The sequence continues at coordinate 73,489 of NW_012115944.1, forward strand.
CTACAGACTGGAGCTTTTCCTATTCAGCCGTCTTGCCACAGCCTATGAGTCCAGATCAATTTATAGAGAATGGATGTATTTATAATTTTGAGTTTTTCAATTAATGACAATAAATGGTATGCTGGTAAAATGGCTCTCTGTAAAACACCACCACTTGATTTGTAGCATTTTTCAACTTCCATGATGTAAATTGTCTCACCATGGCTGATGAACCATTTAGAATCAAGTGTCTCAATTGTCTCACCATGGCTGATGAACCATTTAGAATCAAGTTCACAAAACTCCTGAATATTTAACAATCAGTTGTCACGAGCCAATTCAAGTTGGTGGCACATCATTAAAAATGGTTCATCACTAAGTTTATTTTGGTCAACTTGATTTTTCTTTTTTGTTAGATTTACTCCTAGGTCTTTTTTACTTTGTATGTAATTGTGAATGGTATATATATCTATATATATAGCATTATTGCTGAGTTATGTTTTTCTAGGACTTTATACCTTTTTTAAATATTCAAACTAATTACATAATGTTTATAATATCCTCCTATTATCTTTTAGGTATCTGTAGGAACTGTAGTGGTCTCATTTGTCGTTGGTTATGTTTTCTCCTTTTTTTCCTTTGTCAATCTTAGTACAGGTATCTATCAACTTTGTTGTGTTTTGTTCCAAAACACAACTTTTTTTCTGTGTTCATTCTCTCCATGTAAGGTTTGTTTTTTGTTTCTGTAATTCCTGCTTTTGTCTTTATTATTTATTTTCTTCTACTTTTGAGAGGTTTAATTTGCTATTTTTCTCTAACTTTTTGAGATGGAATCTTAGATTATTGGTCTTTTTATCTTTTTTAGCATATGCACTTAAGACTAAATTCCCCTGTCAGCACATCTTTACCTTATTCCACAAGTTTTAATATGTAATATTATCATTGTCAAGATATATTCTAACTTTGTAGGATTTGTTTTTTGACACATGAATTATTTAAAAACGCACTTACTGATTTCCAAATATATGGGAGTTTTCTTAGTAATCCTTTACTATTGATTTCCAGTTTAATTCCCTACACTAGATAACACATTTATTTGTACCAATTGTCTTTGCCATTATGCTAATTTAAAATGGCATAAGCTTTATATAACTGTGTACAATATTATTTTATAACCATTGCTGTGGGAACACTTCATTTACTAGGGTTGAAGGAATACTATTCATTCTCTGTATCTGCAATTGACTGCTTATTGTTTAACAAATACCATTATTTGCCTTAATTCTGCTTTCATAATTTTAAATTACAATATTTTCAAAATTTTTATTTTTCTCTATGTTTTTTTGTTTTGAAGGAGGAGAAGTTGACTTCAATGACCTGGAAAATGTCCTGCAAAATATGGGGATAGAGCTCACATCTAGAGAACACTTGGAACTAGAGAAATTACTTCCAATTGATGGTGGGCATTTCAAATAGTAGTTTTCAGGCGAGTTGGTATAGTCATCAAGGGAGTTATTCCACATTACACATATCAGTAGAGTCTTGAAATAGGAATATATCCTCAAAATTTATATTATCCAACAACCTATGTTTGTTGTACACTGTTTATAAATTAGGGATTTTAAATATTCATAATTTCATAGGTAACTATTTTTAATATTTAAGAATATAAAAATTGTCTAATAAAATACACATAACCACAAATCTTGTCATCAGGGCTAAGGAATTAATATTGATGGTTATCTTTCACTCTATTGAGATGTGTTGAGTTAAGACCTATAGGAAACAGGAGGAAGAGATGGAAGAGGAGAAGGAGGAGAAATGTATAAATGTATAGGAGCTGTGGAGAAAAAAAGAGTAAAGTCAGAAAAGGTGTACTTTTTTTGCTTTATCCGAGTTGTGATATTAATAATTTTCTCAGATGCTAAGGAATTGACAGATTTACCATATTAACAATTTTGTCTACATTTTAATTTTATTATTTTAGAAGATATTAAGTAAATTTTAAGAGCAAATTATTTTATGGTCTGTATTTCTGAACTTAGAGGTTTTTATATTGCTATTGCATATATAGTTCTTTTCTGTATGATGTAAATTACGTGTTTTCTTTCAGCTAATGGAAAAATATATAAGAATAGGTTGCTGAATTGTGTGAAAGGTATAAAAGGTAAGTGATATGCAAATTGAGAAAGAAGATTTATTGAGGTACTTGTGTTATGCTTTTGTTTCTTCCTCACCACGAAATTTGCTATCAAACTCACATATATCTTCATAATTATTGTTAATACATATACATGTTCACATTGGTTTAATAATTTCCTGTGTTTTATTTTTAAAGTTATTCTACCTATCTTAGATTTTTCTCAATTTTGGCTGTGGAAATAATAAAATTTAGTCCTAGGTATCAAAATTTTAGAGAAGCTAATATATCTTGAGATACAGTGAGCAAACGGAACCTTAGTTGTATGGATACTTATATTAAAAACTATTTTAAAATTTGCTATTTTTCTGCTATAAATAAACTGAGTGGTTTATCAACTTTCAACATGCTATTTATGTGGGCTCATTTTGGATATTGGATGTAAATGAATAGATTGATTTTAGTTCATTAATGGCCCTCTTTAAATACTTAAGTGTCCCTGGGCTCTTCTTTATAATGAAATTGATAATCATGATACATAAAAGTTGATATTTATTACATTTTTACTTTTGTTTCAATTTCTTCATGTCTTCCTCTTTTATAGAGTTGCAAGCCAATGTTCATGACATTGACAGTATACTCGGAAACATGGCATTCAAACTCACAGCTGAGGAACTTAATGATCTAACCCCACATCTACCAGTGAATGGTGAGAAACTTAATAGCTTTGCACCCTCAAGAGAATTTGGATTTTTAATAGCTTTGCACCCTCAAGAGAATTTTGGCTGATATTTTTGATAGTTCTTATTTGGCTTAGATGAGAAGGATTTTTTAATCTTAATATATTAATCTAAAGTTGATACTTTTAAATTTTTCATTCATTCACTCATTCATTTGTTTAACAATTTTTTACTAAGCACTATATATCAGGTGCTATGCTAAGTGCCAGAGATACAGTGGTAAGCAAAAATAGACATAGTCTTTGGCTTTATAGGGCCTAATGTAAACAATTCTTAGTGTACCAAGAGTAGCTGAGAAGTTGCTAGGGCCTTAGTCAAATCAACAGTTTTCATAGGAACTAGAGCTACCAGAGTTTCAGCCGATATGTACATTTTCCCTACTTATTTTTAGGCATGGATTTTCAAATTCTTGAATCAAATTTCATGAATCAAGGACAGAATTGCCTGTCTTGAAGGAAAAATTGAATTAGAATTGAAGTGTGGTAAATCACAAAGTAATCTCTAATTTAAAGGAGCTAAAACAGAATATATTAAGCTAGACACAGTCCAATGAGACAAAACAGCATTCCCTAGGAACATTTTACTGAACACTGTCTCTTACGTATAAAAATGTTTGTTCACATGATTTGCATGTCATTTAGTTATAACTTTGCCATGGGTTGCATACTGTTTCACTGTTGCCCTATGGTAAGCTCATTCCCCAAAATATATCTTTATTAAATCATTGCTTCATTTTTCAGTACTATTGATATACTAGTTAAAGACATGTAGTTAGATGTTAAATATATGGGAGAGTGACATCAGCAAGATGGCAGAATAGGAGGTCCCTACTCTAGTTCACCTCACAGAAACACTGATTATCAACTATCCACAGACAAGAATGCCTTTGTTAAAATCTCAGAACCTGAGATTGAGGCTAAAAAGCACCCCCTTGGCACGTAAAAATGGAGGAAAGCTGTATCAGAAGGATGAGAGGAGAGGTTTCATTTTGTTGTAGCACGGCACCACACCAAAAGGGATCCCCAAGCCAATGGTTTCTCTAGTGTAAAAAGTGATCCTAAGGTGAACATCAAGCTTCCTCAGTGTTCTAGGCAATTTTAGGTGGGACTATTTTTGTCTTGCCTCATGGGGAACAATGGGGGAATTGGCAGGGCTAGACAACCTGGAGTCACATAGGAACAGAAAAAGGGGGACATGGTTCACAGTAACCAGTGTGCTGACCTTGGTGATGGCACTGCACTCTGCTGGTGGCCATGCCCAACTGGAGAGCCCAGCCAGTGGCTTCCTGAAGCCTAATGGTCAGCAAATAGGTTGAATTTGAAGAGGTCTACATCAAGACATATTATAATTAAATTGTCAAAAGCCAAAGAAAAAAAATTTTGAAAGCATCAAAAGAAAAGTGAATTATCATGTACAAGGGACCATCTTGTAAGACTGACAATGGATTTCTCAGCAGAAATCTTGTAGGCAAGAAAATAATGGGATTATATATTCAAATTATGGAGACAAAAAAATCTGCTAACCCAGAATACTGTATCTGGCAAAGCTGTCCTTCAGGAATGAAGGAGACAGAAACACTTTCCCATATAAACAAAAGCTGAAGGAGCTTATTATTACTAGTTTACTGCCTTACAAGAAATACTTAAGGGAGTGCTTCAAGCTAAAATGTAAGGATGCTAATTAACAACATAAAAACATATGAATGTATAAAACTCACTAATAAAAGTAAATATATTTAGACAAATCTGGAATTTTCTAATATTCTAATGGTGGTAGATAAATCACTTTCAACACTAGTATAAAAGATAAGCATATTAAAAATTATTATAATAATTTGTTAATGGGCACACAATACAAAAATGTATAAACCATAATATCAATAATCTAAAATGTAATGGGGAGAAAATAAAAGTATAGAGTCGTTTTCTTTACTGTTGCCCAGGCTGGAGTTCAGCAGTGTGATCTCAGCTCACTGCAACCAAGAACCCTCCTGGACTCAAAGCAATACTCCCACCTCAGCCTCCAAAGTAGCTGGGACTACAAGTGCACACCACCACACTTGGCTAATATTTTTGTATTTTTTGTAAAGACAGAGTTTCACCATGTTACCCAGGCTGGTCTTGAACTCCTGGGCTCCAGCAATCTGCCCTCCTTAGCCTCTCAAAGTGCTGGGATTACAGGCATGAGCCACCATACTCAGCCCTTCGTATATGACTGAAGTTAAGTTGTCATCAACTTAAAATAGGATGTTATAGGATGTTTTATTTAAGCTGCATGGTAATTACAAAGGAAAAAACCTTATAGCAGATATGCAGAATATTAAAAGTAAGGAATAAAAGCATACCAGCACAAAAAGTCATCAAATCACAAAAGGAGATGTAAGAGGTGGGTTAAATAGACTAACCTGGGATGTGGCAAAATCTTTAATTTATATTACATTTTTAAAAATCAAGGATGTGTCTCATAAACTTGGATAACTACTCAAAGAATATTAAAAAATATATATCTATATATATATAGATAGATAGATATATAGTCATTCCTTGATATTTGTGGGGGATTGGTCCCTGGACCTCCCACAGATACAAAAATCCATGGGTGCTCAAGTCCTTTATATGAAATGACATAGTAGTTGCATGTAACCTATACACATCCTCCCATATATTTTAAATCATCTCTAAATTACTTATGATACCTAATACAATGTAAATGCTATGTGTTCAGTACAGATACCACCCATTTAAAAAAATATTTTTTGCCTGTGGTTGGTTGAATCTGTAAATGTGGAACCCAGAGATGTGGAGGGCCAACTGTGTAACTAACAAGCTAATAGAGGGAATAATGGAAAAATAAAAATAAGTCAAGAGAAAGGAAGAAGTAAATTTAAAACGAGAGGATGAAAGCATAACAAGTTGGCAAATAAAGCAATAGTAAATGTTGATTTAACTAAAATATAATATTAATTATGATAAATGTAAATGCAATAAATATTCAAATTAAAACAGAAAGATTGTGAGTCTAGATTAAAAATAATATATACTACTTACACGAGACACATCTTAAATATAAATACAGAGAAAAGTTGCAAGCAAAAGGATGAATACATAATACAAACACAAATGAAAATAAAGCTGGTATAATTAATACCAAGCTAGGCAGAGATTATAGCAAGATAAGCCAGCACATTGCAGCATGATAAAGGAGTTAATTCATGAGGAAGATAATCCAGTTCTAAATTTTTATGTTTGTAATAATATAATTTCAAAATATATAAAGCACGGAATGACAAAACTTAATGGAGAAATAAATCCTCACCATAGAGATTACAACATATATCCTTCAGAAATTGCTAGAATAAGCAATCAAAATTTATCAACAATATTTGAATAATATAATTAACAGACTTAATTTACATATATAGAGCACTGATGTATGTTTCAGCAAAATTAAAACTTAAAAAAAAAATTACCAAGATCTTCCCCTCTGTGGATCATTATCAAATAACTAGCTCTCCTGCCGTAAACAATTATTAAACTGGACAATATATATAAGGCTACTGTTTTCAAGGATTGGACACAACAGAAAGTGCAAGACTCTGATCCTTGAGAGAAGAAAAAGTTACGAAGTAAGCCTAAGGACAATTTTCCAGTCATAGTTTAGGAAGCTAAAGCCCAAGCAGAACACAGTGGTCACACTGAGCTGAGGCAGTTATAGATTAGGGTTCAGTACTGTTGAAATGGCTGGAATCTGATGGGCATAGTGCCAGTGAGAAGAACCCTGTGTAGGAAATGAGGCAGAAGTCTATAGGGTCAGGTGGGGGATGCTCTGAGTTCTGAGCCAAGGTTTAGACCGCACATGCTCAAAGTGATGCTACACTAGAAAGTAGCCGCTACAGGACTGAGAGCAGAACAATGACATTAGAGGTAAAGCAATGCTAGTGGACATGTCAGTCCAGCTAGAGTGAAGAAACCTCGTTAACACCTTGGACAAGTAGCTGAGAAACCAGAAAGGCTATACCTCTGAAGTAAATACCACATCCTGGAGTAAGGATTATTCTAGATCTGCACTGTCCAATATGGTAGCCATTAGCAACATGCAGTCATTTAAATTTAAATGAATTTAAATTAAATAATACTAGAAATTTAGTTCTCTAGTCACACTAGCCATTTTTCAAGTGCTAAATAGTCATACCTGACTAGTCTTATTGTATTAGTGCAGAGGTAGAACATTTCCATCATCACAGAAAGGTCTATTTGACAGCACTGCTTTAGATCAATTATTACAATGTGCAAAATCAAACCTACACTAATTCAGGGTCACCTGTATGGAACTGCCTGTTGGAATAAAATTCAAGATGCTTCAGAAGAATGGAACAGAGTCCAGAGTCTTATGAGATATTAATCACAACATCCAGCATATAATAAATATTACTACATAGATATGAAACAGAAAAGTATTATAGTCAAATAAAGAAAAAAGAAGAATCACCAGATACATAGTTGGATATAGCTCAGATGTTGGACTTAGCAAAGACTTTCAAGCAGCTATTACAATTATGTCCAAGGACTTAAAGAAAAATAAAGGAGGACCACTTCCCACTAATCAATGGTTGAGTGATGCTTCTGAGTAAACATAATCCCTGGCACCTCTAATATGCCCCAAACTGGCCAAGCATACTTATATAGCAAGAGAAAGCAACTAGAGAATTACAGGTACTTGTAAGAAGTTATCATCATGGATGGGGCAGGAACAACTTTTGCCTTTGAACTTCTTCAGATTGGGATCGATGGTCTGTATGTGTGTTAACCCATTCATGTTGCTATAACAAAAATACCTAAAACTGGCTAATTTATAAACAATAAAAATTCATTTCTCACAGTTTCAAAGGCTAGGAAATCCAAGATCAAAAATACCTAAAACTGCCTAATTTATAAACAATAGAAATTCATTTATCACAGTTTCAGAGGCTAGGAAATCCAAGATCAAGGCATTGACAGATTTGGTGTTTGGAGAGGGCTCGCTTTCTGCTTCAAAGATAGAACCTTCTTGCTGTGTCCTTGCATGGTGGAAGGGGCAGAAGAAGCAAACTTGCTCCCTCAAGATGTTTCATAAGGGCAGTAATCCCTGTCCCGTGGAGGACAGAGCCCTCATGATATAATCACCTGCCAGAGATTCTACCTCTTAATAATATCCCTTTTGGAGTTAAGTTTCCACATATGAATTTTGAGTTGACACCAATATTCAGATCATAACATTCTACTCCTGATCTCCCAAAAATACATTCATCCCATCCCAATAGCCCCCAAAGTCTTAACTTGTTCCAGCACCAACTCTAAAGTCCAGAGTCACATCTAAATATCATCTAAGTGTGGTGGTATGGGTGAGACTCAGGGTATAATTTATCCTTAGGAAAATTTTCCTCTGGCTGTGAACCTATGAAATCAAACAAACTATGTGCTTTTAAAATATAATAACCATAGGATATATATTGCCATTCTAAAGAGGAGAAGAAGAAAGGAAGGGAGGAGAGAGGGAGAGAGTAAGGGAGGGAGAGAGAGAGTAGAAAGAAAGGAAGGAAGGATGGAGGGAAGGAAGGAAGGAGGGAAAGAGGAAGGGAATGAGGAAAGGAAGGAGAGAGGGAACGAGGGAAAGAAAGAAGGAAGGGAAGGGAGAAGGAAGGGAGGGAGGGAAAGAAAGAAGGAAGAGAGGGAAGCAG
>NW_012115944.1:89333-90810 GCF_000951035.1 Colobus angolensis palliatus
AAAAAAAACAGTCCGTGTGTCTCTGTGTCTGTTTCTATGCTGGTACCATGCCATTTTGCTTACTGTATCTCTATAGTATAATTTGAAGTCATGTAATGTGATTCCTCCAGTTTTGTTCTTTTTGCTTAGGATAGCTTTGGCTATTCCGGGTCTTTTGTGGTTCCATATAAATTTTAGGATCATTTTTTCTATTTCTGTGAAGAATGTCATTGGTATTTGAATAGGAATTCTGTTGAATTGAATCTGTAGATGGCTCTGGGGAATATGGACATTTTAACTGTATTGATTCTTCCAATTCATGAACATGGAATGATTTTCCATTTTTTTGTTGTTGTCCTGTTCAGTTCCCTTCATCATTGTCTCATAGTTTGCATTATAGAGATCTTTCACTTCTTTGATTAATTCCTAGGTGTTTAATTTTATGTGTGGCTGATGTAAATGGGATTATTTTTTGGATATCTTTTTCAGCTTGTTCATTGTTGGCATATAGAAATGTTACAGATTTTTGTATGTTGATTTTGTATCCTGCAGCTTTACTGAATTTATCACTTCTAGTAGCTTTGGGTGGAGTCTTTAGGTTTTTGCAAACCTGAGATCATATTATCCACAAGCAAGATAATTTGACTTTCTCCTTTCTAGTTTGGATGTCCTTTATTTATTTGTCTTGTCTAATTGCTCTAGCTAGGACTTTCAGTACTGTGTTGAATAACAGTGGTGAAAGTGGGCATGTTTGTTGTCATGTTCTGAATCTTAGAGGAAAGGCTTTCAGTTTTTCCTCATTCAGCATTATACTAGCTGTGGGTCTGTCATATATGGCTTTTATTATGTTAAGGTATGTTTCTCCTATCTCAAGTTTTTTGAGGGTTTTCATCATGAAGGGATTTGAACTTTATCAAATGCTTTTTCAGCATCAGCTGAAATGATCTTATGGTTTTTGTCCTTTAGTCTGCTGTTAGGATGTATCATATTAATTGATTTGCATATGTTGAACCATCTTTGCATCCTGGGAATAAATTCCACATGGTCATGATGAATGATCATTTTAATGTATTGTTGAATTCCACTTGCTGATATTTTGTTATATATATTTGTTTTTGTTGAGGATTTTTGCATCAGTATTAATCAACTATATTGGCCTGTAGTTTTCTTTTTTTATGTGTCTTTGTCTGATTTTGATATCAGGGTAATAATGGCCTTGTAGAATTAATTTGGAGGAGGAAAGGAAAGAGAGAGGGAATGAGGAAAAGAAGGAAGGGAAGGGAGAATGAATTTGGATGGCCTTGTAGAATGAATTTGGATATATTTTCTTCTCTATTTTTCAGAATAGTTTGAGTAGGGTTGGTATTAGTTCTTCTTTAAATGTTTGGTAGAATTTACCAGTGAAGACATCAGATCCTGGGATGTTCCTTGCTGGGAGAATTTTTATTATGGCTTGATCTCATTACTTGTTATTAGAGTGTTCAGATTTTGGATTTCT
>NW_012115944.1:98015-100738 GCF_000951035.1 Colobus angolensis palliatus
ATAAACACTGTATTTAAGACAGTGGTTCACATGAGAAAAATGTGAGAGAATAATAGGGCTGAGGATGAAGAGGGTTTCACAGGACATTTTTGCTACATTAGTAGTGTTTATTCCTGAAGATATTTGAAATGAAGATTCTTTTCAAATATCTTCAGAAATGAAGATACCACTGACACCTTTGTATTCCATCCAGCTTCAGGAATAAAATTTATAAAATTTATAAAATTTTTTGTAATTTAACAAAAACTGAGAGGAATTATTCAAAATTATTTGATACATTTACTCAGAGAAGAGAAAAACTGTTTAGTTCAGGAAACAAGAACAATACTTCCCTACTTTTGGCAGTATGTGACTTTTGTCTTCGCCATTTATATAAATGGTCTAGTAGGTATGCCACAACCTTTGAAAGTGAATTGTGTAAACTTATTCTCCCCTTCTCAAAAAAGGGTAGAATTTTAATTCTACTTTTAATACTGACAGTCTTTGTACAACTGAACATACCTCATTGGTCTTCTTAGTGAAACATATCCATAATACAAAGTAATTCATAGCCTTTGTCACATTTTATGGCTATTCAAATTTGCTAATATTCCTCTCTTTTTTCCCAGGAGGGATTATTGATGTCACTAAACCAGACACTGTCTTGAAAAACATGGGGATGAAACTCACAGAAATGGAAAGTAAAGCTTTGATAGATAACTTACCTGTTGATGGTGAGCATTTAAATTTTTGAACTGATCAAGATAACCTGAGAATATGAACATCTATATAATCACCTCTGAAAAAGCTGGCTATTAAGAAGACATTTATAAAAACTTAGAAACGAACTCAGAAAGAAAGGTGATATTCTTGTAATTTTATAAACATATGTTAGCGACTCCTTTAAATTTGGATTCAAAGGAATGCTGAACACGTGGACAGGACTGACCACATATTGTACAATTCAGCTTATATGAAATATCCAGAATTGGTAAATCGATTGAGACAGAGAGTAGATTAGATTCCCTAGTAGGGGATGGTTACTATAGGCTAATGGAGATGAAGTTTGAGGTAATAGAATGTTCTTAAATTAGATTGTGGTGATAGTCACCTAGCTCTATGCATATGCTTAAAAAAACACCACCAAACGCAATTGTACACTTTAAATGAGTGTGCTAGCACAGTGACTCTTGCTTGTAATCCCCACATTTTGGGAGGCTGAGGCAGGAGAAGAATTTGAGACCAGCCTGGGCAACATAGTGAGACCTCTACTAAACATTAAAAAAAATTATCTCTACTAAAAAATATTTAAAAACTTATCTAGGCATGGTGGCATGCATATGTAGTCCCAGCTACTCTGGAAGCTGAGGCAGGAAGATCGCTTGAGCCTGGGAGGTTGAGGCTGCAGTGAGCCATGATTTCACCATAGCACTCCAGCCTGTATGACAGAACGACAGAACGAGGTTGTCAGGGAGGAAAAAAAATGATAGATTATGTGGTTTGTGAATTACTGTGGTTTCCCCTTATCCATGATGCAACATATGTTCCAAGAGCCCCAGTGGATGCCTGAAACTATGGATAGTACAGAATCATATGTATACTTCTGTAGTTTGAGGCATGACAACAAAACTAGCATAAATTTATTTTTCTTCCTTTACAATTTCACAGATAGAAGATGCATCAGTACTATAGATCTTTGCAACCTCAGCATACAAATTTTTGTCTTTCCTTATTAAGTTTGGAACTTTACCTTTTCACTTAAAGGAAACATTTTAGAGCTTCACTTTGGCATATCCAAATACCCAAGATCACTAATCTTGCACTTCGGAGCCATTAAGTAAAATAAGGGTTACTTGAATACAAGCACTGTAATACTGAGACAGTTGATCTAATAATCAAGATGATTACTAAGTAACTGATGGGTGGGTCGTGTATACAGCACGAATATGCTCGACAAAGAGATTATTCATATCCTGGGCAGGACAGAGCATGGTGGTGCAAGATTTCATCCATGCTACTGAGAATGGTGTACAATTTAAAACTTATGAATTGTTTATTTCTGGAATTTTTCATTTAATATTTTCATACCACTGCTGACTGCAGGTAACTGGAACTACAAAACGTGAAAGCACACATAAGAGGAAACTGCTATATATTCACAACAGTTCAACAAATCTAAAAAAATGAATAATGGCCTACTTGATTTTTTTAGATAAAGAAGAAAACGAGGAACAAAAATTCCTCTCAGCCTACATTTTATAACATGGCCATGATGCTTTCTTCTGGCCACTTTCTGTTACTTATAAGATCATCAGTACAAACTTCAATTATTGGAAATGTTTTTCAATTATAGTCTTACTAACAGAGTTTCTCAATTACATGGAACTTCTGTTTAAATATTTGTTGTTTACAATTAGGCAAACAATCAAGCATATGTTTTGCAAATGAAAAACAGAGAGAACATTTCTTAGTTGATTTTCATCCAATAAAGGAAAATGTATCTGAGATTCTAACATAGCCTCAATTTCTGAGTTAATTTTATCTGCATAACATACTTTCATTATAATGTATTTTTATTTTTATTTTTATTTTTATTTTGAGATGGAGTGTCACTCTGTCGACCAGGCTGGAGTGCAGTGGTGTGATCTTGGCTCACTGCAACCTCCACCTCCCAGATTCAAACAATTCTCCTGCCTCAGCCTCCCAAGTAGCTGGGACTACAGGTGTGCACCACCACACCCAGC
>NW_012115944.1:102885-105852 GCF_000951035.1 Colobus angolensis palliatus
ACATTTTAGTCACCAAGACCATTTTTTCTTTTCCAAAGATGATTTTTTATTTGATGGGAATATAGGACAGATTTCTCAGAGAAAGCATAAAGAACTCTTTTATTTGAATTATCCATTTGCACAATAACTATGTGACCACCCACTTTCTTTTCCTTCTGAGGCAAATTATGCCTCTTCTTGTAGCTGCTGGAAAGGTATGTCAGAACAGATTGTTGGATGGTGTGAAGTCTGTGAAGCATCTAAGAAGCATGATTAACATAAATGTCTTCTAAAAAGCAACACATGTGTCTACACCACTAGGTTTTCATGGTGTGTATGTGTCTATATTTAGATCTGTCGTTTTATTACATTAATTACATGGTACTTTGATATAATTACCCATGTTACATTATTGCAAGGAGTCTGTTCTCTTTTGAATATTTCTAAATGGCACCCTCAAAGAATCGTTTGAAATCAAATTACATAAAGAATATAATGTAGAGAAGATAGGGCAGTTTTCTGGAAATTTGCCCAATAGCAACCTATTATATGAAGGATTTTAGAGTGCTCTTTATTATAATTTTATTCCATGAATCAAGATTCTTCAAGTTATGTTCTATAATATGTACTTTCCCAAAGGCAAGTTAACAAACAAGTTTAAAAAGTAGAAAAAAAACATAGAATTGTAGCCAAGCTGCTTTTTTGCTGCTTCTTTCACCTATCAGTCCTTAGAATAAGAGAAGGGAGTAGAAGAGGAAAAAGGGATGGTTACAAGTTCTGCTTGTTAGTACATGGTGAAAGAAATCTCTTGCTGGTGGCATTTGGCCTCCTTCCAAACCCTTAGAATAATGCCAGTTAACATTTCTTGCAGAATTTTGTGGTGAATGTGTTGTCCATAATACTCTCATAGAGCAATTTGTTACCATTTTAAATCTAGTTTTTAGATGTGGCAATAAAGTAAAACATTGATAGTCAGAAATTCAAATTATCACTTTCAGCTATTGTCTTGATTTTCCTTGGGAGACAGACCTGCCTAGTATTATCCCCATAAGCCCCATGGGGACAACCCTACCATTGGTATTCTTTTGGTCCCTCTTTTTGTAGATAATTATTACTTAATAATGCAGATAATAACTTTAAATACATAGTCACAGTTCCCCAAATAATGCTTCAACTTCAGAACTTTTTTTAAGTTGTTCTTAATATGATGATAGGGGATTTGCTGAGCTTATCTCACATGCCTATTCACTAATACAAATAAGTAGTACATCTATCTTTATTTTTCTTATAATAAAGGGCATATAAAGTAAAAATTGATGCCTGAATATATCAATATTTTGAAATCATTAATTTTTGTCATCATGATTCTTTGTTTCTTTTCTAAGCAGGAAGGGTTAAAGTCAATAACCTAGACAGTGTTCTGGGAAACCTGGGGATTGTACTCAAAGAAAAGGAACTTGAAGATCTGACAGAAAATCCTCCAGTTAGTGGCAAGCATTGTAGAGAACAATAGAGCTTAGAAAGGAATTGACATTGTGGGCTTATATAAGGGAATACATATTAACTAGTGATATTTCCTATACAAAAACGTACATTTTGCAAAGATAAGTTAGAAGCCTATCCTAATGGACAAAGCATGTATTTTTTAAGCTGTTAAAAGAAAAAAATATTTAGACAAAACAATGTTAACAGAATTCATTTGAGCATTAAAGGATTCATGAGTCAGGCATCACTCAGACCTGGAAAAGGTTCAGAGAGCTCCACTTTAACAGCACGGGGTTAGAATGTAATATCTGGCTGGGCGTTCTCTACCATATACAGTTCCACATTGTGGGAGGAAGTAGGAGTATTAGTGGATAGCTAGCTGCTTATTTGCCACAGAAACTATCTCAATTTTCAAAAATGAGAGAGTAAGGCATAATAAGAATAGGACATGTCTCTTTGATTCAGAAATCCATAGTCATTAGCTTCTTGCCTTCTGTGTTCTTTGCATTGCTTAGAAAATAGTCAAGACCAATCTATAATTAGGAAATGTACCTGGAGCAGAATGAAAATTTTAAAATAAGAAATAACCTTCACTAAATAGTTGTTCCTCAGCCAGTTGTATTAAATTACCATTACTCATTTCATTTCTATACATTTTTCAAGGGAAATATTTTCAATATTATGTCTATGCTGAAGATTTCCAGATTGCCAGCTTATGTTTCTCCCCTTAGTATAAGATCCATGTATATAAAACTCCTATTATACTTTCTTACTTTCACTGTATTTTAAATTTTAATTTTATAATTTTCTGCCATGTACTGGTTTCTCTCTTAGTAGATTTAACCATTGTTTTCCATTCACATAAGCTAGAATGTTTTCTATTCATCTTTACTCCTCGCACCCCCCTCCCTGACTGTATTCCATGAATTGCCAGATGAAGTCATCTCTAACAACAGGTTATTTTCTTTTAAGTCTGTGTTTTCTAGAGCTATCAGAATGCTCTATCTAAAATATAAATGCTTTATATTCCTCCTTGAATCCCTTTGGTGATTTACTATTGAAAACCAAAAATATCCAAGTTCTCTAGTCCAAGCATGGAATCCAGAAGCTTCTCTTACATTTGGTCTTGACTTAGAGCCTTTCTTATTATGTTATTATGTCATTATTCTTTGTAGATTCTGGATATTAACCCTTTGTCGGATGGGTAGATTGCAAAAGTTTTCTCCCATTCTGTAGGTTGCCTGTTCACTCTGATGGTAGTTTCCTTTGCTGTGCAGAAACTCTTTAGTGTAATTAGACCCCATTTGTCTATTTTGGCTTTTGTTGCCATTGCTTTTGGTATTTTAGTCATGAAGTCCTTGCCCATGCCTATGTCCTGAATGGTATTGGCTAGGTTTTCTTCTAGGGTTTTTATGCTTTTAGGTCTAACATTTAAGTCTTTAATCCACCTTGGATTAATTTTTGTATAAGGCATAAGGAAGGGATCCCGTTTCAGCTTTCTAC
>NW_012115944.1:109981-113025 GCF_000951035.1 Colobus angolensis palliatus
CTAGCTAATTTTTGTATTTTTACTAGAGACGGGGTTTCACTATGTTGGCCAGGCTGGTCTCGAACTCCTGACCTCAAGTGATCTGCCCACATCGGCCTACCAAATTGATGGGATTACAGCCATGAGCCACTGCGCCCAGCTAACTTTTAGATTTAAAGAGACAAAGAGAATAACTAAATGCAATGTGAACTTTTGACAGAAACAGCTGTAATAGATGTTTGGGGGACAATTAACAAAATATTTTTAAATATGAACTGGATGTAACATGACACTAAGGGATTATTGTTAATTCTCTTAGGTGTGACCATGCTATGTATTTATCAACAATGTCGCATAAGAGAATATCCTTATTCTTAGAAGATTCATTGCATGCTACAGTGTTTAGGGATAATAAGTTACGATGTCCACCATTTACAGTCAAAATCTGTTGAGGAAAGAAAAACATATTTATGTATACACTCACACATACATATGGAAAGACAGTATGAGAGAAAGAAAGTAAACTATGGCGAGATGTTAACTGTTATTTCATGTAAGTGGTGATGGTTCGTTGTGCTATTCTTTCAATATTTCTGCATGTTTGGCACTTTTTATTATAAAATGTTGGGAAAAAAACATAGTGCTGAGTAATATGAAATACCTTAAATGTGAGGGAAAGTAATAAAGAGATAGATGAATATAAGGTACTCATTTGGCCTTTCCATTATTCACTACTAATTTCATTGTGAATCCTGCAACCTCTCTAATACATAGATTCTGTTTGATTTTTGAAAAACAGATTTATCGTTATTTAACCAGATAACCAACCATACTGTTTAGAAATGTATCCCATACTCTCTTAGAGTTTATAAACTTAGTGGGGAAGATGTAATTGCATGCCAAAAAGGTCAAGGAAAAGATGAGCTATTTATATAGGGAATTTAGTCAACTGTTGTCTGATATCTGTCTGAGATTAAATGACAACATATAAATGAAATGTTTTGTATGATGCCTGGTACCAAAATAAAAGCTCTCAATAAACGTTAGCTATCATTATCATTATTAGGAATAATATTGAGAGATTACTTTTTAACCCTATGTATTGGTCAAAATATGTTAATGATTGACCCAAGTTTGCATCCACTGATCAGTTAATTGGTTTAAAGGAAAGGATCCTAATTTTAATTCCATGGTGAATTTCATTTATATATTGATTCAACGAATTTTTTGTCTTTATGTAGAAAAATATAATCATGAATGGGCTTTAGCACCTCCTCCTAAATCCTAATGTGCAGTTTATGAAAATGTATATGTGTACTTTGTGGATATAAAAGATCCATAGGTTTTCTCAACTTCCCAATGTGTATGCATCTGAAAAAAGAAAAAAAATTAGAGATTTTGTTTTAGAGTCTCTACATTTTCCTCACAGCCCGTGTCTTTCTGATTAGGGAAGGTTGATGTGAAAAACCTGAAGACTGTTCTAGACAACATGGGAATCAAGCTCACAGATAAAGAACTTGAAGATCTGACACAAAGCCTGCCTGTCAGTGGTGAGCATGCTAGATATCACTGGTTTTTGAGTTTTGTGTTTTATGTACTTTTAGCATTAGAAAGAAAGGGAAAAAAGAACTTTTCATAATGCAAATGGCAAGATTAAATAAGGCAGTGAGAGTAACAAAGTAGGGAATGTAGTATTCTGAATCCTAGTGGCATGGTCAATACAAGAGCCTTCCAAATTCTGAGGACAAGAAAGCTGACCCCTAGGAAAAAGCCACTTTTGAATTCTGTCTTTCCATTATCAAATATAAGATTTGCTGTTTTATGGGTTATAAAGTCAAATTTATATTTTCTAAATAAGTTTATTTTCAGTATTTATAATTGTTTCTTCATCTCCGTAACATATTCTGAGTAAATATTCATCAAATGACTAAAGTGCTTAACAAAATGCCCAGTATACTTCGTAAGTGCTGCTACTAGGTGTTATAATCATAGGAGGGAGAAGAGTGTTCTTGTGATATAACATGTTATGAGCTTCAAATTATGCTTTTGTGTTATAGCTGATAATAAAGTGGCTCTGAAAGCATTGGAGGATGAAGTGAAAGCTTTTACTGGTAAGAATTTGTTACACATGATTTGCAATAAATAATGATTTACACTAAAATTTTTAATAGTATTTTTCTAATATTCTATTTGTGGCTTATAAATTCACATATTTTCAATATTTTGATAAAATATCTGCCTTTACTAACAGATTAACATTATCTGTGTTTTATCAGTCAAAACAAAAGAACTATTTCTTGATAACATCTTACATTCTTTAGTACTGTTTTCCAGTAAAATGATTTCACCAGTATTTATAGACCCGAATAACTAGATGGACACAGTGAAAACAGGGTGAAGCTTTAAAAGGATCAAAGTAATGAGTTCATTGCAAGCATCTAACCACCTAGTTTTACAAAAATAAAATATGTCATACTTGTTTTTTGACTTTTGCTTTTAATTATACTTTAAGTTCTAGGGTACATGTGCACAACGTGCAGATTTGTTACATATGTATACCTGTGCCGTGTTGGTTTGCTGCACCCATTAACTCGTCATTTACATTAGGTATTTCTCCTAATGCCATCCCTGCCCCACTCCCCCACATGACAACTGGCCCCGGGGTGTGATGTTCCCCTCACTGTGTCCAAGTGTCCTCACTGTTCAGTTCCCCCCTATGAGTGAGAACATGCAGTGTTTGGTTTTCTGTCCTTGTGATAGTTTGCTCAGAATGATGGATTCCAGCTTCATCCGTGTTTCTACAAAGGACACGAACTCATCTTTTTTTAATGGCCACATAGTATTCCATGGTGTACATGTGCTACATGTTCTTAATCCAGTCTATCATTGATGGACATTGGGGTTGATTCTAAGTCTTTGCTATTGTGAATAGTGCCACAATAAACATACATGTGTGTGTGTCTTTACAGTAGCATGATATATAATCCTTTGGGTATATTCCCAGTAATGGGATTGCTGGGTCAAATGGTATTTCTAGTTCTAGATCCTTGAGGAATCGCTACAGT
>NW_012115944.1:113075-115834 GCF_000951035.1 Colobus angolensis palliatus
ATGTTATGAGCTTCAAATTATGCTTTTGTGTTATAGCTGATAATAAAGTGGCTCTGAAAGCATTGGAGGATGAAGTGAAAGCTTTTACTGGTAAGAATTTGTTACACATGATTTGCAATAAATAATGATTTACACTAAAATTTTTAATAGTATTTTTCTAATATTCTATTTGTGGCTTATAAATTCACATATTTTCAATATTTTGATAAAATATCTGCCTTTACTAACAGATTAACATTATCTGTGTTTTATCAGTCAAAACAAAAGAACTATTTCTTGATAACATCTTACATTCTTTAGTACTGTTTTCCAGTAAAATGATTTCACCAGTATTTATAGACCCGAATAACTAGATGGACACAGTGAAAACAGGGTGAAGCTTTAAAAGGATCAAAGTAATGAGTTCATTGCAAGCATCTAACCACCTAGTTTTACAAAAATAAAATATGTCATACTTGTTTTTTGACTTTTGCTTTTAATTATACTTTAAGTTCTAGGGTACATGTGCACAACGTGCAGATTTGTTACATATGTATACCTGTGCCGTGTTGGTTTGCTGCACCCATTAACTCGTCATTTACATTAGGTATTTCTCCTAATGCCATCCCTGCCCCACTCCCCCACATGACAACTGGCCCCGGGGTGTGATGTTCCCCTCACTGTGTCCAAGTGTTCTCACTGTTCATTTCCCCCCTATGAGTGAGAACATGCAGTGTTTGGTTTTCTGTCCTTGTGATAGTTTGCTCAGAATGATGGATTCCAGCTTCATCCGTGTTTCTACAAAGGACACGAACTCATCTTTTTTTAATGGCCACATAGTATTCCATGGTGTACATGTGCTACATGTTCTTAATCCAGTCTATCATTGATGGACATTGGGGTTGATTCTAAGTCTTTGCTATTGTGAATAGTGCCACAATAAACATACATGTGTGTGTGTCTTTACAGTAGCATGATATATAATCCTTTGGGTATATTCCCAGTAATGGGATTGCTGGGTCAAATGGTATTTCTAGTTCTAGATCCTTGAGGAATTGCTACAGTGTCTTCCACAGTGGTGGAACTAGTTTATACTCCTGCCAACAGTGTAAAAGCCTTCCTATTTCTCCACATCCTCTCCAGCACCTGTTGTTTCCTGACTTTTTAATGATCACCATTCTGACTGGTGTGACATGGTATCTCATTGTGCTTTTGATCTGCATTTCTGTGATGACCGGTGATGATGAGCATTTTTTCATGTGTCTGTTGGCTGCATAAATGTTTTCTTTTGAAAAGTGTCTGTTCATGTCCTTTGCCTGCTTTTTCATGGGGTTGTTTGACTTTTTTTCTTGTAAATTTGTTTAAGTTCTTTGTAGATTCTGGATATTAGCCCTCTGTCAGATGGGTAGATTGCAAAAATTGTCTCCCATTCTGTAGGTTGCCTGTTCACTCTGATGGTAGTTTCCTTTGCTGTGCAGAAACTCTTTAGTGTAATTAGACCCCATTTGTCTATTTTGGCTTTTGTTGCCATTGCTTTTGGTGTTTTAGTCATGAATTCCTTGCCCATGCCTATGTCCTGAATGGTATTGGCTAGGTTTTCTTCTAGAGTTTTTATGCTTTTAAGTCTTTAATGCACCTTGAGTTAATTTTTGTGTAAGTCATAAGGGAGGGATCCTGTTTCAGCTTTCTACATATGGCTAGCCAGTTTTCCCAGCACCATTTATTAAATAGGGAATCCTTTCCCTTTTCTTGTTTTTGTCAGGACTGTCAAATATGAGATGGTTGTAGATGTGTGGTGTTTTTTCTGAAGCCTCTGTTCTGTTCTATTGGTCTATATCTCTATTTTGGTACCAGTACCATGCTGTTTTGGTTACTGTAGCCTTGTAGTATAGTTTGAAGTCAGGTAGCGTGATGCCTCCCGTTTGTTTTTGTTTGTTTTTTTTTTTCTGCTTAGGATTATGTTGGCAATGTGGGCTTTTTTTTGGTTCCAGATGAACTTTAATGTAGTTTTTTCCAATTCCGTGAAGAAAGTCATTGGTAGCTTGATGGGATGACATTGAATCTATAAATTACTTTGGGCGTTATGGCCATTTTCACGATATTGATTCTTCCTGTCCATGAGCATGGAATGTTCTTCCATTTGATTGTGTCCTCTTTTATTTTGTTGAGCAGTGGTTTGTACTTCTCCTTGAAGAGGTCCTTCACATCCCTGGTAAGTTGGATTCCTAGGTATTTTATTCTCTTTGAAGTAATTGTGAATGGGAATTCACTCATGATTTGGCTCTCTGTTTTACTCTTATTGGAGTATAAGAATGCTTGTGATTTTTGCACATTGATTTTGTACCCTGAGACTTTGCTGAAGTTGCTTATCAGCTTAAGGAGATTTTGGGCTGAGACGATGGGGTTTTCTAAATATACAATCATGTCATCTGCAAACAGGGACAATTTGACATCCTCTTTTTTTGTTGAGATAATCAACAAAATTGTTTTTTGTCTTTGGTTCTGTTTATGTGATGGATTACGTTTATTGATTTGCATACATTGAACCAGCCTTGCATCCATGGGAGGGAGCCAACTTGATCTTGGTGGGTAAGCTTTTTGATGTGCTGCTGGATTTGGTTTGCCAGTATTTTATGGAGGATTTTTGCATCGATGTTCATCAGGCATATTGGTCTAAAATTCTCCTTTTTTATTGTATCTCTGCCAGGCTTTGGTATCAGTATAATACTGGCCTAATAAAATGAGTTAGGTGGGATTCCCTCTTTTTCTATTGATTGGAA
>NW_012115944.1:119695-125093 GCF_000951035.1 Colobus angolensis palliatus
GAGCTGAGTTCAAGTCCTGGATATCCTTGTTAACCTTCTGTCTTGTTGATCTAATTTTGACAGTGGACTGTTAAAGTCTCCCATTATTATTGTGTGGGAGTCTGAGTCTCTTTTTAGGTATCTCAGGACTTGCTTTATAAATTTGGGTGCTCCTATATTGGGTGCATATATATTTAGGATATTTAACTCTTCTTGTTGAATTGATCCTTTTGCCATTTTGTAGTGGCCTTCTTTGTCTCTTTTGATCTTTGTTGATTTAATGTCTGTTTTATCTGAGATTAGGATTGCAACCCCTGCTTTTTTTTTGTTTTCCATTTGCTTGGTAGATCTTCCTCCATCCCTTTATTTGGAGCCTATGTATGTCTCTATATGTGAGATGTGTCTCCTGAATACAGCACACTGATGGGTCTTGACTCTTTATCCAATTTGCTGGTGTGTGTCTTTTAATTGGAGCATTTAACCCATTTACTTTTAAGGTTATTATTGTTATGTGTGAATTTGATCCTGTTGTTATGATGTTAGCTGCTTATTTTGCCCATTAGTTGATGCAGTTTCTTCGTGGTATCGATGGTCTTTACAATTTGGCATGTTTTTGCAGTGACTGGTATCAGTTGTTCCTTTCCATGTTTAGTGCTTCCTTCAGGAGCTCTTGTAAGGCAGGCCTGGATGGTGACAAAATCTCAACGTTTGCTTGTCTGTAAAGGGTTTTATTTCTCCTTCACTTAAAAAGCTTGTTTGGCTGGATATGAAATTCTGGGTTGAAAATTCTTTTCTGTAAGAATGTTGAATATTGGCCCCGCTGTCTTCTGGCTTGTAGAGTTTCTCCCAAGAGATCTGCTATTAGTCTGATGGGTTTCCCTTTGTGGGTAATCCAGCCTTTCTCTCTGGCTGCCCTCAACAGTTTTTCCTTCATTTTCACCTTGGTTAATATGACAATTATGTGTCTTGGGGTTGCTCTTCTTGAGGAGCATCTTTGTAGTGTTCTCTGTATTTCCTGAATTTGAATGTTGGCCTGCCTTGCTAGGTTGGAGAGGTTCTCCTGGATAATATACTGAAGAGTGTTTTCCAACTTGGTTCCATTCTCCTTGTGACTTTCAGGTACACCAAACAGACATAGATTTGGTCTTTTCACATAGTCTTATATTTTTTGGAGGCTTTATTTGTTTCTTTTTACTCGTTGTTCTCTAAACTTCTCTTCTCACTTCATTTCATTAATTTGATCTTTAATCACTGATACCCTTTCTTCTACTTGATCAGATTGGCTACTGAATCTCGTGCATGCATCATGTATTTTTCATGCCATGTTTTTCAGCTCCATCAGGTCATTTAAGGTCTTCTCTACACTGTTTATTCTAGTTAGCCATTTGTCTAATCTTTTTTCAATTTTTTAGCCTCCTTGCGATGTGTTTGAACATCCTCCTTTAGCTCAGAGATGTTTGTTATTACTGACTTTCTGAAGCCTATTTCTGTCAACTTGTCAAAGTCATTCTCCGTCCTGCTTTGTTCTGTTGCTGGCGAGGAGCTGTGATCCTTTGGAGGAGAAGGGGCACTCTGGTTTTTAGAATGTTCAGCTGTTCTGCGCTGGTTTCTCCCCATCTTTGTGGTTTTATCTACCTTTGGTCTTTGATGATGGTGACCTACAGATGGGGTTTTGGTGTGGATGTCCTTCTTGTTGATGTTTTGCTATTCCTTTCTGTTTGTTAGTTTTCCTTCTTCCCTCAGCTGCAGATCTGTTGGAGTTTGCTGTAGGTCCACTCCAGACGCTGTTTGCCTAGTTATCACCAGAGGAGGCTGCAGAACTGCAAATATTGCAGAACAGTAAATATTGCTGCCTGAACCTTCCTCTGGAAACTTCCTCTCAGAGTTTGTTGTATAAGTTGTCAGTCAGCCCCTACTGGGAGGTGTCTCCCACTTAGGCTACACAAGGGACGGGGACCCACTTGAGGAGATAGTCTGTCTTTTCTCAGAACTCAAACACCATGCTGGGAGAACCACTGCTCTCTTCAGAGCTGTCAGACAGGGACGTTTAAGTCTGCGGAAGTTTCTGCTGCCTTTTTGTCGGCTATGCCCTGCCCCCAGAGGTGGAGTCTACAGAGGCAGGCGGGCGTAGTTGAGCTGCATTGGACTCCACCTAATTTGAGCTTCCTGGCCACTTTGTTTACCTACTCAAGCCTCAGCAATGGTGGACACCCCTCCCTCAGGCTTGCTGCCTTGCAGTTCAGTCTCGGACTAGCAGTGAGCAAGGCTCCATGGGCATGGGTCCTGCTGAACCAGGCACGGAATGTAATCTCCTAGTGTGCCATTTGCTAAGACCATTGGAAAAGTGCAGTGTTTAGGTGGCAGTGTCCCGATTTTCCTGGTAGAGTCTGTCACAGCTTCCCTTGGCTAGGAAAGGGAAATCCCCTGACCCCTTGTGCTTCCTGGGTGAGGCAATGCCCTGCCCTGCTTTGGCTCAGCCTCCATGGGCTGCACCCACTGTCCAACCGGTCCCAGTGAGATGAACCAGCTATCTAGGTTGGAAATGCAAAAATCACCCGTCTTCTGCGTCGATCATGCTGGGAGCTGCTCTTACTATTTGGCCATCTTGGAACAGACCCCCCTCACAGTTTTTTTGTGTACCTTATTATACTAACCATCCTAATCTTAATAATTATATGACCAAATTTTCTTCTGTGCTATCTGTTGTCATTCCTAGCATTAAGAATATATCCCATTTACTAATATTAAGCGACAAATTCTATTTTCAGTTTACCATTTCTCTACTTTTATCAAGAAATCTCACATTCTCACTCCTCTTCATTCTTGTATTAAAGACTGTAGCAGCACAAGTATACTTTTAGATAACTTGAAATAATTAGATTGTTCCTTAATATTTTACTTATAAATGTTTCATCTTTTTAAAAGGAGAAAAGATTGATGCTGGTGATCTACAGAATATTCTTAAAAACATGGGGATCGAGCGTACAGATGAGGAGCACAATCAATTGCTAAAAACATTGCCCATTGATGGTAAGCTACGTAAATGCCACATGCCTTCCAGGGAACTTGATTTAATGGGCCTGTATAAGCAGTTCCCAATCTTTTAATAGGATAATTTCACGTAAAAAAATGCCATAAGTTAATAGAAAAGCACTTTTGACTTGAAAAGAAGTTCTGTCTTTACCTCTTCTAATACAATTTGAGTCATCTCTATGTTGCCATATAGTTGTCTAGGTGACAAATATTACTCCCTCGGATTAGTATTAAGTTTACAATATGAGCAATGAAAAAGAGAGGAATAGAACAATAGTAGAATAAAAAAGAAGAAAGAAGTATTTTGATACGTGTTTTAGTGTTCCATGTTGGATAGATTAATAAATCCAGATAGATAGAGATTAATAAATGTCTCTAATAGAGATAGATTAATAAATGTCTCTAATACCAAAGAATGAATAGGTTTATCACTGTGGTGAATATTTCCATTCTTAAATGTCAATATTGTGTGACTATAAAATAGATTAATTTTAAAACCAAATCATTAAAATGTATCTTTCTGCAGTCCTATAATTTGTAAAGTTTTGGTCAGTCTCCATTATTAATTTCCCAGAGATCTGAATTGCGCCTTTTCTTACAGCTAATGGAAAGGTGTTTCTAAACAGGTTGCTGAAAGATGTAAAGCATGATAAAAGTGAGTATGCTCAATGAGAACATATATAAAATCAAGTGTTAAATTTATATTAATAGAATATGATGTGTATTTTACTCATTGTAACACATCTGTATTTGTCCTGGTAATAGCCTTTACTGTATCTTAGAAGGAAATTCTCTTCTGCTTTATAGTTTTGAAATTTTCTCTGAAAAAAAGTTTCTATAAACATAAATAAAAGACATATAGACAGACAGAAAGAGGGAAAAACAGGAAGGTAGGAAGGGAGGGAAGAAGGGAATGAGGGAAAATGTTTGGCATTTGTTCCAAAATTTGACCAGAAATGGTGAAAATCTGAGAGTGAGAATTTAGGAAACATATACAATCTCTTATTTGTGGAAATGACACATTAGTGCTCTCCAGTTATGGTTGCTTAACCCCTAGACCATATAACCTTTCCATAGGTAGGTATGTTTAAGGTTTGAGGAAACAAGTTCTAATTTTAACTCTGCTTTTAACCTCTGGAAAGTAGAACAAATCAACAAATCTACTACATTTTTGTTCTTCTCATGAAAATCTTAGCAATAGTCATTTAAAAGTAACACCTGTTAGTTGAAGATAATAACATACATGTATTAATGTATTTTTAATATTTTAGAATATTAGAATCTAAAATACTTAATATTTTAGAGTTATTCCATTTTTCTCCCTTTCCTTTTATGTTCACAACAAGAGAAGGTTAATGTAAATAATTTGGATGCTATTTTGGAAGTCATGGAGGTGGAGGTCAAGCTTAGACAAAAGGAACTTGATATGATAAAGGATCTCCTGAGTAATGGTGGGCATTATGGGAAACATTGTGATTTTATTTTTTTATTGATTTATTTTTATTGATTTATTTTTTTGAGATGAGGTCTCACTGTGTCACCCAGACTGGAGAGCAGTGGCAT
Organism: Colobus angolensis palliatus; assembly: GCF_000951035.1. Lineage (NCBI taxonomy): Eukaryota > Metazoa > Chordata > Mammalia > Primates > Cercopithecidae > Colobus > Colobus angolensis. The sequence continues at coordinate 124,271 of NW_012115944.1, forward strand.
GATCTCCACTCACTGCAACCTCTGCCTCCCAGGCTCAAGCGATTCTCCTGCCTCAGCCCCCCAAGTAGCTGAGATTACAGGTGCACGCCACCACCACCCGGCTAATTTTTGTGTTTTTGTAGAGATGGGGTTTTACCATGTTGGCCAGGCTAGTCTTGAACTCCTAACTTCAAATGATCCACCCACCTCAGCCTCCCAAAGTGCTGGGATTATGGGGGTGAGCCACCACCCCCAGCCTAGAAAACACTGTGATTTTAAAAAGAGGCTGAGCTTGCAGGATTAATTATGACTGTTTCAAAATTTTAAATGAGTTGCTGCCCAAAAGACATTTGAATAGCTATCAGAAGAACCCACAAAAAAAAATAAGGCTCTTCATTTTTATTCCTTTAAAACCTGTAATCAGTTGCTTTATGCATCATAGGGGACAGTTGCTAATAAGGAAGGAAGGAATTATTGTTTTATAAAAGTAGGATCTACAACCTGTTTTTAATCACTGGTCCGTATACTATTGATGCCAATCCAGGGTATAACCCAATTTGTTCAGCCAGAACTCATTCCTCTACTAATAGATATTGAGGTGTTTTCTTTTTACTTTTTGTTACTATAATAAACAAAATACAGAGAAGTATATACTGTATTATTTATTTTTAAAAACATATATACTTTTAGGCCAGGAACGGCGACTCACGCCTGTAGTCCCAGTAATTTGGGAAGCCGAGGCAGGTGGATCCCTTAAGCCTAGGAGTTTGAGACCTGCCTGGGCAACATAGTGAAAGCCCATCTCTACAGAAAATATTTTAAAAATTGCCAGGCATTCTGGGTG